>NW_026860807.1:0-8304 GCF_026571515.1 Ruditapes philippinarum | reverse complement strand
GAAAAAATATAGATTTTTTATAAAAAATTTCAATACATTTGTCGAAATGTGGAAAGGTTGTTTCTAATACGAAATTCTGAAACGAGGATTTTTGAGGTATTCAAAATGTTAATGTCTTATAAACTACAACCTGACTAAAATTTAGATCTACTTATTATGTATCATGATATATTTCAGATTTTTGGCCCAGTGCAGTCCATTATCAAGTTTACAGATATCAATGACGTCATAGAACGTGCAAATGATTCTAAATATGGTCTGGCAGCAGGTGTAATGACGAAAGATATTAATAAAGCATTGATGATGTCACAAAACTTAGAGGCTGGAAGCGTTTGGTACAGATAGTTCAATTTTGCTGCAATCTTGGTTTCTTTCTATTCATTAAGCATTTTTATGTTACGCAAAATGTTCCCTTGACATTACTAACTATTTAATAACAATATTCTTCAAATCTAGCCTGGATCTACATTATCAAAGTATATGAGACAGAGAACCAGACTCTGTTCAAATGTGACATTGAATCTGTTATAAACATGTCTCATTTTGTCCAAACAAGGTCAATAAAGAACGAAATACAGCCACTAGGTTTGTCGCAAATTATTTGGATAACGATGAAGAAATATCTATTAAACAATTTAAATAAAAGACATGAGTTTTCATTTTGCGGTAATGCTACAACTATATTTGTATTTTAGGGTAAATTGTTACGATATACTGAAGGCACAGACGCCGTTTGGAGGTTTCAAACAGAGTGGTCATGGAAGAGAACTGTAAGTTACATAGTGAATAAAAGGCGTATCATGTTTATACAATACATGGTATTCAATAGCCCAAAGTATGCATTTTTAGACAATAGATTAAAAAGACTTCTTTTCTTTTGATATAATTAATGAATTATAATCTTGTTATCTTTCAAAAGATAATGGACATACATATTTTGCTTTTGTATCACCGGATAATGTTTCTGAGGATATACAATTTATGTAGGGAGTTTAATTATTATATCCCCTTGTGCCCGAGGGGTTGCCTTAACAGGTTGAGACATTAGAATTGCAGTCACCATTAATTTTATCCCTGCGTGGTCGTAAATGGGTTCAAGTAACTGGAGTCTATGCATCTCTTAGCTCCAACAGGTGAGGCGGTTTTGACCCCTGATGTTGCATTAAGTTTTTTAACCGAAAATCATCTTTCCTGTTTCGGTGCCATGTGACCTAAATTGTGTTGATGCTAGAAACTTAGTTATGTCATTAGTTTTCCTCGTATATTTTTATGTTTCATTTCACTTTCCTTGAATATAGAACAGATCATTAGATGTAAAAGAATTTTAATATCAAAATGCAGGCTAAAAGTTTACAGTTTTGTGGTGCAAGGTGGCCTAGCTGGCGCTAAACTAGTAGCATAGACCTCACACGCGATCACTAGGTTGTGGATTTTTATTATAATCACGTACATGAACTTCTTTTTTAAGAGACCTGTGAGCAATAAGTGAAATATTACTGTACTCTGGTTCTCATCGCAGCCTCATATATTATTTTGCCAGGGGCAGATAATTCAGACATGTCTACCGACATATATGTTTATATTATTCTATGTTTATTTCAGGGGCGAATATGCATTACATGAATATACAGAGATAAAAACGGTAAGCCGGTGTTTTAAGTTAATTAGAATGTAAATGTTGATAGAATTTTGACAGCTTTAAAATTAGTAGACCCAGATAAATATAAGGGGGCGTCCGTTAGTTAAGGTTGTTGAGTCCAAACCGCTTGCCACTCACCTTTGTAGTTTCTACCCGCGCAAGCGTTTTCAGATTCGGATTATTTCATGTGAGAAAGCTACCAACTAGCTTACGGAACGTCGGTGGTTCTACTCGGGTGCCGGTTTGTGCCCGCAGTAACGCACAGAGGGTCACCTGAGGTCTTCCTCCATCTGTAAAGCTGGACAGTCACCATATGACCTATACTGTGTTGGTACAACTTAAAACCCAAATAAAAAAGATATAAAGTTGAGGTGCTTGCACACAATGATGCAAATTAGAAGTAAATGCTATTATTGTCAATGTATTATTAATAACAAGCGCACAATGATTTGTGATTCAAATATTTAAAATCTGATTCAAGTACTTTTCTAACACCGTATTTTTAACATGCAGATTTCCTAATTGACAAGTCGCTTATTCTTATTTAAAAAAGATCGTACATTTTAACTGTTTTCTTTTTAAGACAGAAAAAAAACCAAATAATGATTCATTTCTATTTTGCAGGTCACTATAAACTTTCCTGAGAAAAACCTGTAAATAATGGGTGCAGTTTCTATTGTCTTAACATCTATTTACTTCGTAATTATATCCAAGAAAACTTTACCGTTTGAGAGAATGAAATCATCAGGTATCCTAGCGGATGCATCTCCTGATTCACTGATTGTGAAGGTGTTTCCCTATTCCCGCGGGCTTTGATTTATACAGATTTATATCTACCTCAATCAAAAACAATTAAAAGTTAAATAACCCGGATTTGTTATGTTTTTTTTTTTTTTGTTGCTTATTTCATTTAAATGGAACTTATTCTTATCGTTTATCTCGTTTATAGATGTACTGTCCTAATATTTGTATAAGATATTAATTGTGTTGTATATAAAAAATTCACAAAATTCAATCATGTTTAAATAGGAAGTGGAATAAGAACGTAAACTGAAATTGTTCGTTTTCTGTTAAATTTAGTGAATGAGTGAGTGTGAGTGAGTGAGTGTGAGTGAGTGAGCGAGTGTGTGAGCAAGTGAGTGACTGCCTGACTGACTGACTGAGTGAGTTAGTTAGTTGACACAATGTAAAGAGGAGTATTTTTATAAGAATCAAAAGTGACTCCTCACAATTTAACAGCTGTTAGTTTAGACAGTTTTTATTTCATATATTTCAAACATATACTTTTATGTACAACAACATGATATCAAACAGGACTGAAAAAGGAACTCAACGATTTATGTAAATTTCTTTCCTGTAAATAGTAAAAGTGTTTATTGATGATTTCATAAGATGCAGGAAACATCAAAATTTATAAGTGTTAATATTACAAAAAAGAAAGAAAGAAAAAGGAATCAAAACTGGCCGTATGTGTGAAAAAGACAAAGTTGTAATGATTTCATAAATATTGATGTTATTTATAAAGTTTAAGAATTACAAGTACATGTTTGATGTTTATTTGTTAATATACATGTATACTTGTCAATATAGTATTTGTTTGATAAATATAATATTAATTGTACGTGCATATCTTACTGACACGAAATAAAGTTCGTCTTTACTTAACACTAAAACAAAACATCTATTTTTTCAACCGAATATTTTCATATGAAGTGTTTTGTCAACTTGACACGTACCGCTCATTTACTTATTGTTGTTTTTTGGTTGATTTTTTTTTCAGATAAGAAAATTAGGTCTATATCAATATATATATTATGATTCAGAGGAAACGAAAAAATGTTTATGGAAACTAGAGGTCAATTGTTTTAGTCAATAGGATATATACAAAAATGATTTTATCGTCGTGACACTAGGAAGTCACAATGACGAGATCACTTGTTGTCCGGGTGCTAAATAATTGAAACATCAAAAGTTTTTTTATCTATAACTGTGTCGCATGATTACACCTCAAAACCACATTTTGATTTTTTAATCCGGTAGCCGTACTCCAAACCAATCAAGATAGTTTGTTTTCTCTTCAAAGTCCCATATTTTTGTTTTATATTAAACGTGACGATTGAGTGTGAGTCAATTTGAAAGACTATGAATGAGTAATTTATAAGCCCCTACACCATGTAACAATGCACTTCTTATTCGTCTACGTTCACAAACAATGGTTGGATCATTCAGGAGTACAGACACCATGATTGGCCATTAGTTGTTTAAAACTTTTTTCAATGTTTTCAATGCCAAACCCTTTATTAGGAGAATATACGATGAAAAAAAAATAGAAAGAAAATTGAACAAAGTGGTCTGTAATATATATACAATATCAAGTGAAATGAAGTATGAAAATATCTGAATATTATCTTCAAGGGTAAAAGAAAACAAGAAATAAATAAAAAAAGAGGAAAAAGTGGCAGTATATTGTCCTTCCAATACCAAACATGCGAGATTGTCCCGCCAATACCACACATGTGAGGGAAAAAACAACTGCCAAAAATAATAACCTTGCAAAATCCTGGGCTCTTGATTGGAAGTTTGTTTGAAATTTCTTGACAGTGTATGACTTGCCCACGAAAACAAGTGCATCAAGCCCGTTTGCCGGCTTTTTAATACCCCTCCTTCCGAGTTTTTTTTATTATAGAAAACCTGGTTAATAAGTCATGTTATTTTAAACATTTTTTATTATTTTTTATTTTTATTGTTCCTTTGGCATTATGATTATAAACATACAAAGAATGATTATGATTGTTTCAAAATGTTGCACCATCAACATCAACATGCAAGTATTAAAGGCACTTGAAACTGAAAGGTATGCAAAAGATAATTAAGAAATATACCAAGAAATAAATTAAAAGACGTATTTTGTGCTATGTCTAGTCCAATTTGAGCCGAAAATGCTTCCCTTTTCACCCTTTTCATTTTAAGTCATTTTTTCACACATTAGAGTAATTGTTCTAGTAAAAACGGAATGAACGTATGAACACAGGTTTTTTGTCTAGGCCTACATAAAATGGAACATTAATCTTGAAAACTTATTTCCATTTCGTTTCTTTAATCTCAAGAATTAAAAAAACAAAACAAAAAAAAACGAGCATATCCACGTACGCCAATGTAACGATGACTATGACATTTATGATACGAATGGTTCATTTTGTACATTATTATTATTCCAAAACCTTAGGAGATGCAACTAAAGATAACGTACAGATATAATATGCAAATTCTATGATTAATTAATCGGAAATACAGTGGTCAATCATCAAAATTCCATATATGAGAATTGTGTAAACAAGCAAAGCATATCAAAATTTCAAAAGCCATAAATTCTAAACAATGTTAAGATGTTGTTATATTTCTTGTTATTTTCAAATATGTCTGGGGATTTTTACATGATTCAATACACTCAAGTAAATTGTTATTATGTAAAACATCAGGTCATTTATAAAGATATAACTTTCTTCTTTTCATACTTTCTACAATAAACTTTGCAGAGCTAACATATTGATTTTGTATCACATAACTTAGTTTTTGAATATCAGACATATTGTCAAAGTCACTGCTACTCTCTTTACATTTAGAAATCAAATTAACACGTAAATCGTTGTACCTAGAGCATTTCAATACAAAGTGAGTTTCATCCTCAACAACATTGTCAGTACAAAGAGTGCATATTCTTTCATCAACACACACGTAATCTCACGTATCGTCCTGTTTCTAGTTTGAGCGGAAGAATACCGCATCTTAATTGAGCTAAATTGGACCTTTCTGCTTTAGTTAAGGAAGACATCAGATATTTTTCTGTTTCATAGTCTTGTTTGAATGTATCATATGTTCTCAGTTTTGCCACATTTGTAACATTGTCAGACCAATTTGATTTGTATAGTAAAAGTAAAGAGTCTTCGATATTCTTTAAATCAACCGGAAGTTTGTTGTCATACAAATGTGACATATTTACTTGCTGTAGAATATGCTTAACATCTGAACACCATGTATTTCCAACAGTAGTATAATCATACAAAAACACTTTCTTTGTGAGTCTATCATCCTCCATATGTACAAGTCTATTCCATAGTCTCAGTATATTAACCCAACGTCTATGCTGAGCACAAATCCACCCCATATCACCAGTAATTGCTAGTATCGAAGCAAATCTATGTACACCCATAAAATATCTGATTGCTCTATGCTGAGTAATATCTAGTTTCTTGAAGTTTTTGAAACCCCATATTGAAGAACAATAATCAGTTACAGGCACAACATAAGAGTAATACATTTTTGTATATGTTTTAAAGCCAATATCTTTATGATTCTGAATTTTAGATATAATTGCACCTATAGTGCTCGACCACCTGATTTACAAAGAATATCAGCAGAGTACGAAAAATCTAAATGTTTCATATGTTTTATCTTTAATAAAGACGATTATAGGATGCATCTTCTTTTTCTTATTATGTGGTGTACCACAAGGGTCGATCCTTGGTCGGCTTCTGTTTCTTATATTTCAACATGTCGACTGGTGTCAAAAATAAACTTGTTATTTGATGATGACTGGTATTGCTGCATTTGATAAACAAAATCAGATGTAATCAGCTCTAACTGAACATCAGCAGCTGGTGAGTCAATGGTTGGATTTCATTTCTTCTTGGTAAGTCTAGCTGAGTCATTTTTTGTTTGATTCTTAATATAAAGGCTTACATAATATTTCTCCGTTGATATTTCATGTAAATGACCTGACATCAAAGGTTCATCTTCTGTATCCTATCTTAGTACTTCCATTTATAAAAATCTGTTTTTTATTATATGGCTGGAAACGTATTGCCAAAATAGAAAAACAAAACAACAAGAATCCCTAGTCCAAAACGGCAAACTTGAAAATGCTGCAGGCTTGGTTTGAATGACGGTACCGAAAAGTTCAAACATTTGGTAAAAGATAAACATATATAAATAAACTAGAGGCATTACAAGAACATTACATTGAATCTCTTTTATGATCCATAACAGTTACATATACAAGGGACACAACTTTGCTGTCTTTTTTATAATATTTTATGAATTGGACTCAAGCTTTTAGTCTTAAATAATATAAGGCAATACTTTAGATTAAAGTGAGAAGATGAGCTGAATTGACTATACAAGTATATTCCAAAAGATTGTTGACCGTTAAAATGGTGATCGACCAACAGTTGACACTGGAAAATGTTAAGAATAGAAATAAGGTTGCCTTAATTATAAAAAGGCTGCCCAAGTCTTTTTCTAAATTGAACGTTACAGGTAAACTGTGATGGATACTTTGAGCCACGTGAGTTATTTATCTTTCCTGCAAAGTAAATGATAAAATTTAGAGAAATTATGGCAAATGAAAACTTATATTGACTCATCTATTCAATCGCTATAGACTCTTAGATTGCAATAATGTCACTTAAATATTATGGAATTATTACTGTTATCGATATATATCACATTTTATTAATATAAAAACGATAAATATCACATTGTATTACTATGAAAATGGATTGACTCTGTGTGTTGAACATTCGTTGCGATATTTTTTAATGAAATTTGAAGCTTCGTAACTTTCGCTTTTGATAGACAAATTTAGACACTCTCTATAGAATAATTGATGTATACAATCAATCAATTAATCAATCAATCAATCAATCAATCAATCAATCAAACAATCAATCAATCAAATCCTAATCTCCTGATATTGCTTCGATTTATTTTTCAATTATCCATCCGTGAAAAAACATGTAAAGAATATGCGGTCAGGATCTACCTATACTACAGCTACTAGTAGAAGCGTCGCATTATGCGACCAGCAATTGTTTTACAATCATTAATCAGCTATCGATAGCGAGTGAAATCAATTTGAATAAAAATATGAACAAATAGTCGTCAGATGAATATGTCGCCTATTATATATTTAGTACAAAGGGTCTTAAAATAATTTAAAAAAAAAATGGCGCGACGTCAACGACATTATGGAATGAACCGGGCGGACCAAATTCACCATTTTGTTTTGTATGTTGTTTTTCAATGACTGTTTTTTATCCGAATATTTTGTATTTGTATGAGGATAACTCATAAACTTTGTTATTTAGTATTTATTGAGCATATTTCCTTATAACATACATAGTATACATTCTTGCTTAGTCAGATTACCATGTTCAAAAATGGTGCGAAAATGACAATTTATCTTTTATCTTTAAGGACATCGATTTCTAGATACGGATCCGGATGGACTGGCGGACTGACAGCCTCATTTTTATACTACTTTCCATCCCCGACAGCTGGTTACGTTTTTTGTTTGTTTGTTGTTGTTGTTGTTGTTTGTTTGTGTTGTTCTTTCTTCTTCGGTATTTGATAATACTCTGTATTATAGGTTTCATCGCTGAAATTGAATCGTGAAATTCTTATAACTCATAGAACTGGGTGTAGCCATCAAGAAGTAAATTGGTAGGTTAAAAATAGCTTGTGTTTCTTGTTACAATCATTGAACTGGAACGCACTGGTGAAAGGTACAACAATGACGTCATTGTCTGTACCGCAGACAAATATATGCGCCGAAAGCAGCGGGCTCGATTTATGTTTTGACATATTTCAATTTTTTAATTTCATTA
>NW_026860806.1:0-5592 GCF_026571515.1 Ruditapes philippinarum | reverse complement strand
AGGCGTCGGCGTCGGCGTTGGCGTCACACCTTGGTTAAGTTTTTCGTACCACCCCACTTTATTTCAGAAGTATTACAAGTATGGCTTTGAAACTTACCATACTTGTTCACCATCATAACCTCCATCTACAGACAAGAGTACATAACTCTGTCAAGGTTTTTTGACAGAATTATGCCCTTTTTTGACTTAGAAAGTGTATTGAGCTTGGTTAAGTTTTTTGTACCACCTTCACTTTATTTCAAAACCTTGGAGGTATTGCTTTGAAACTGACCATACTTGTTTACCATCACGACCTTCATCAACAGACAAGAGGACATAACTCTGTCAAGGTTTTTTTGACAGAATTATGCCCCTTTTTGACTTAGAAAATACATTGAATATGGGTAAAATCCACTTATTTGCCTTAACCCTTTGAGATATTGCTTTGAAACTTTTAATGCTATTTCACATCATTACCCCCCATCTGTACGCAAAGAGAAGGTAACTCTGTCAAGGATTTGTTTTTAAAAATTAAGGCCTTTTATCGACTTAGAATCTTGGTTAAGTTTTTAGTACCAGTCCACTTTTTGACTGAACTGTTTGAGATATTAATTTGAAAGTTGGAATACTTGTTTTACAATCATGATTCCCAAACATGTCCAGGAGAAGGTAATTCTGTCAAAGATTTTATTTGAATTATGGCCCTTAAACTGTTTTTTTTTTTCTTTCTTACCAGCCCTCTTTTGACTTAAACATTTCAAACTTTGCTGCAGTGTTCAAGGGTATCACACAATTCAGTAAAATAATTCTTCACTAAATATCTTAATGCTCATGGCCATTGTTCACTTTAAAAATACAGAGATTCTTGTATTGCCTTTTACTGCAAAAACTTTTTTCATTGGCAAGCAATAAAAAAGTCGAGCGCGCTGTCTTACGGACAGCTCTTGTTCATCTTTATCTTGTGTCACAAACTTCTTCAGTTTTTAGCTCACCTGTCACAAAGTGACAGGGTGAGCTTTTGTGATCGCTTTTCGTCCGGCGTCCGTCCATCCGGCGTCCGGCCGTCCGTAAACTTTTACTTTAAATGACATCTCTTCATAAACCACTAAGCCAATTTCATCCAAACTTCACAGGAATGTTCCTTTGGTGGTCACCTTTAAAAATTGTTCAAAAGATTTAATTCCATGCAGAACTCGGTTGCCATGGCAACCGAAAGAAAAAACTTTAAATGTCTTCTTAACCGTAAGAGCTAGAGCTTAGATATTTGGCATGAAAAACATCTTCTAGTGAGTGTCTACCAAGTTTGTTCAAATAAAAGCCCTGGGGTCAAAATTGGCCCCGCCCCAGGGGGTCATTGATTTTCCTTATATGTGTATAGCAAAAACTTAAAAATCTTCTTTGAAAAAACCCAAATAGCTAGACTTTAGATATTAAGCTTGAAACATCTTCTAGAAAGTGTCTACAAAGTTTGTTCAAATGAAAGCCCTGGGGTAAAACTGGCCCCGCCCCAGGGGTGTCATTTATTAAACTATATGTGTATAGATAAAAACTTAAAAAATCTGCTTTTAAGAAACCCAATGAGCTAGAGCTTAGATGTTTTATAGCATGAAACATCTTCTTATGGGTGTCTACCAAGTTTTTTCAAAAATAAAAGCCCTTGGGTTAAATTGGCCCTGCCGGGGGGGGGGGGGAGGAGGGGGGAGGGCGATGAGGCTATATACAGGTGAGCAACTTCAGGGCCATCATGGCCCTCTTGTTACCTGATTCAATTGAAATTTGGTTGGACTGATCACTAAGTAGTCTAGCAGTGCAAGAGATATTTTGATAAAAAATGCATCACAAACTTAGCTTTGTTACTGCTCCTTGAACTTATACTTTTTAAGCGCCTGGGCGTATAGTAATTGACTCGTCCATTTGTTGTTCTGTCCACACTACCAAATAGGGATAGAGGGCTATCTAAATTGTAAACAGAACAAAAAAGAACAATAGAGTTCATTCCATAATGATAGAGAAAGGGGCCAATGGCCATCTATTAAACAAAAGAAAAAACAATAGAAATGGCCCTTAAGTTACACTTCAGTCCGTATCAGGTAAACCTAAAGGGCAAATTAGATATTTCTTAAGTTCTACTTGTACCAATGTCTTCATGATTTACATACTTACTAATCACAACAAAGTACATGATCTGACCAAGTAACATAACTATGGCTTTCATTTTACCAAGTTATTACCCTTTTCAGCACCTAGAAAATGAATAATGGTTAACCCATTACTTCATGAGCATTTTGTGAAAAATGGCTGTTTTTATTATGCCCCCGCCATGTAATGGCCGGGGCATATAGTGTTACCCTGTTCCGTCATTCCGTCCTTCCGTCCTTCCGTCCTTCCGTCCTTCCGTCATTCTGTCATTCCGTCATCATCAGTTTCCGTTCATTATCTTAAGAACGGTTGCACACATTCAACTCAAATTTGACATATGGATATGTCATGACAAAATACAGGTCAAATTCGAATTTGGTCATGGTTTGATGATTTTTAGCAGAGTTATGCCCCTTTTACTTTGAAAATAATATGAAATTTCACTTTCCGTTCATTATCTCCCCAACGGTACAACACATTCAACTCAAACTTCACATATGGATGTGTCAAAGAAATGCGCAGGTCAAGTTCAAATTTGGTCATGGTTCAATGATTTTTGGCAGAGTTTTGCCCCTTTCACTTTCAAAATAATATGAAATTTTCAGTTCCCATTCATTCTTTCCCCAACAGTTGTACATAATCAACTCAAATTAAAGATATGGATATGTCATAAGAATGCATTGCTCAATTTCCAATTTGCTCATGTTTTCATGATAGCTGACAGAGTTATCCCCCTTGAACTTGAAAAAAAAAATTTAAAAAATTTAAATTTCCATTCATTATCTCCCCAATGGTTGTACACATTCAACACAAATTTGACATATACATACATCTTAGGAATAAGCAGTTCAAATTTGAATTTGGTCGTGGTTCAATGATTTCTGCCACAGTTATGCCCCTTTAACTTTTCAGTTTTCAGTTTCCGTTGATTATCTCCTCAACAGTTATACATATTCAACTCAAATTTGTTATATGGATATGTCATAGGAATATGCATGTCAAGTTTGAATTTGGTCATGGTCTGATAAATTTTGCAAGAGTAATGCCCCTTGAACTTTGAACAAAAAATTCCATTTCCTCATTCTAACTTTTCTAGGAAAATGAATGTATAAGATCAAAATTACATGTCCAGGTATTTCAACACAAAATACAAGTCAACTTCGATATTTTTTACAATTATCCCCCTTGACTTATTTAAAAATTCACTATTTCTTACACTTTTTCTCGGTATATGATTTGCAGCTTATTTTGTATATAACTGTGAGTTCACATCAACGCGAATTTTATCTTGGGATGGAGATTCAGTTTTTAAATGGTTCCAACAAATGTTTATGGTAAGTTGATTTCATTATATATACCTTGTACATTTTTATGTAGCTGCTTCTGCCCTGTCATTTACTTATCTCGATTTCCTTCTTTTATAGCTTAAAGATGGGCACAAAGTAATGGAAAAGTTTATGGCACAACTTTTCCCTTGCTTGCACAGGTCATTCATTTAAAAATAAATTATAATAAACAAAAAAAACAGTCTGATAATTTGATTTCCAAAATTTTAGAAAATATCTCCTTTTTACAATTAATCATTGATTTGAAGATGTCATATCTTGAATCTCCATATGAGCTTGTGATATACCAAGCTTCATTAAAAGATCTCATTTGTAAATGCAGTTTTGTCCAGAAAAACATTTTTCTATTTTTAGTAATGGTGGCCTTGGTCTTGACCATAGGGGGTCCAAATGCTATTTCAACCAGGACCTTCAGGTGGGGGGGGGGGGGGGGGGGGGCGGGTTAGAAAATATTCTGACACCATTGAGCTAAACTATGCTGTATATTATAAAACAGTTATTTATATAAAAGTGTTTATAATTCAAGACAACTTTAATTTTTTGACATTGAAGGGAAACACTGTACGCATGTAAAAAGGAACAGATAAGAGTACATAAATTAACCCATGTTTGTTCTATTCTTCAAACATATTAGTACTTTTTGTTCAAACACAATGTCTTTTATGCAGGTTTATTGAATTGACTGCTGGACTATCAAAACATTGACCATGATTTTTTTCTATTAAAGTTTACAAGCTGTCACTCTTCAATTGTCACCTCCTACTTTCATTATAATCTTTTGGGATATACTGTTATATGACTTGAGTAACTACAGTTAAGATATGCTTGAGCAGTTTTTTGATTGACAAATGTACTATCCAAATAATGATCATGTGACAAAGGAATTTTTTCTATAATAGTTTTCATTGGTTTAGATTGAAAATGATGTCATTCTTATTGATATGCCAACTTGCACCAATTATAACTGTACAAGGGATGATCAGAAAGTACACAGAATTTTTGTTGAAGTTTTTCATCAGTTTCTGATATTTACCCTGCAGGCAAATTAAAATAATGGGATACTGTACTAGTGGTTAATTTTGCGACATGAAAATATTTGCGAATTGCAAATTATTCTCATTGCTTGTTTGTTTAAGTTTGGTCTAAAAATTCACAAATGTTTTAAATGAAACAATATATGTGTTAATAACACAATAGGTTATTCATATAACAAAAGAAAGTTTCAAAATATGACAATGAAATGTGTGATCAGGTCCTTTATCAAATTGACAATGTTTATATTAAATATTTATATAAATAATAAAGGTATTAAACAACTGAATAGAACAATTACAATAACATCATATTCTTAACATGTACCTGCTTAATTAATGATATCACAAAAACAGTATTAAATTCAAGAAATCATTTTCTCAAATATTTCCGCACACAAAAAGTCCACTTTTTGACATTCGCAAAGTTTTTGTGATGCATAAATATCCACTTATACAGTAATGTAAAGATCTATAATCTCTAAATAGTTCAGTATTTTTGACAAGTGACACTTATAGCCTTAAAAAATGTGCACTGTTGTTTAAGGCACAAAGATATGATGTCATTTTATGTTTTATGTATTTTATATCTGTCATGTCTTTTATTTTATAATTTAATGCAATTTTTGTTTTAATAAAATTTTCTGTGATATGCTACAAAATGTAGCAAATATTGAATTTTAATGTTTTAAATTTTGAATCTTCAGTGATATTTACTATTTTATAGAAAAATCCTAGTATGTATTTCCTGAACGCCCCTTCAATTCTTTAAAATGAAATGGTGAAAAACTGGCTTGACATTAAGTAAGCAATCCAAAAGTTTTTGGCGCATGCTTTTGATTGACAGTTTGAATACTAAAAAATTGATCATGTGACTTAAATAATTTTTCACTGATTGATTTCATTGGTTTAGATGATAATCAGGACAATAGTTCTAACTATTGTCACAACCCATTTCGGGGAATAACTGTCTTCTATTGTGCATATCTCATATAAATAGGATAAAACTTGCAGTATTGCTCATTGTTAGTCTCCAGCTTTTTCCTGCAAAGAAGATTATTCTTGAACATTGAAAAGGTAGATATAAATTGTTTAAT
>NW_026860805.1:0-15548 GCF_026571515.1 Ruditapes philippinarum | reverse complement strand
GTAAAGATTTCATTGTCCAACATTCCATCTAAGGCCAGTGACACGTAACCCCCAGATTGTAAGAAATACATAGACTATGTAGTAAAAGATATTAGGTCGTCAAAAGATGAGAAAAGAAAAAGGGTCTCGGAATTTTTACAAAGACATAAGCCTGATTAAAAATTGTGCCTGTAGTGATAGTTTACTATTTGTCCATTTTGTACGTAACTTTGCCGAAACATATTCAAGCGTTACATTGTACTAAAATTTAAGTTCTTGATCTTTTAATTTCATATACCATGCTGATAATTTCGCGAGGTTCCAAACTCTGCTGGGAATCATCATTTATTTTGTGTCAGCCTTTGTTAAGTCTTTACAGTTATATTTAAAGTACTTTTAGAACAGAATTAAATGTACAGCAACATTAAATGTAACTAGAATGACTAAATATTATACTTTGTTGCAATATTATATATGTCTTTAGTGACATTCTGTTGCTACACACTCTACTATAGTCAAAGCCTAACGTACAAACTTATGCATACAAATCACATATTCTATGTTGAAATCAATCTTTGTAAAATGTAACAATGAATAATGCTGTCGTTCAAAATGGGCGCTTCTCAAACAAATTTAAAGCCTTACTTTAATAAAAGGCAGAGCTTAACTTGACAAGGAATCTCGTAAATAGAAGACAGATATTTTCTCTGAGATGATATTATCAAGCTTTTCTCTCTCTCTTTTTCTCTTTTTTATGTCTTCTACAATTAATTGCCAGCTTTCATTTTTTCGTTGACATACGGTGTTCCGTTTTGGACAACCGTGATTTATACTCCGTCTTAAGCCGCGATGCACGATGATGAAAACGCGATGGTACGATGATGAAAAACACGATGGTACGATGGTGAAATCGCGATAGTTTGATGGTGAAGTTTTAATGGTACGATGATATATATAAAACACGATATAACATCGTGGTTTCACCATCGTACCATCGCGACATCGCGTTTTACCATCGCATTACTGTGTTTTCAGTAATTTAGATACGTGCAAGCCTGGGTATATAGTCAAAGAGACAAGGTATTACTCCCTAGACCGGAGAATACAACAATTACAGTAGTCCTGTTCAACAAGATCAAGTGTGAATATTATTTTTTTTGATTTCAAAAACTTGGTTTAGATTTTATCAATAATGATGACTCTAAAGCTTGGAAACTGATTTGGCCAATATTTGAAATCAATGTGAGAACCAAAGCCTCAAAGTATCAGACACCTCTAGGACAAACTGTATCCTCCAATTTTACATGCAGATTCCATGATTTAACACACTCTGTTCCTTTTTTTGTACTTTTTAACCATGATATGTTTTATAAACATAGACAATATGGTTAATAATGGTTATCATCATGCTTATATAATATTATGTCACACGCCGAACACTTGTGCACCCATGCAGACTGAACCGGCTCTGTACGTATGGCTGAATAACTTTAGAACTGTCTATCTTGATCTCAAAGATTTCTAGACAGTTATAAAAGCTTGGAACAGGCTTTGATTAGACTTTCAAATATGTACAAATATGTATAGTTTTACCAGTGTCAGGTCAATTTTCTCTTTTCTCTTGAAGCTTATAACAATTACTTTTTCAAGCCGGATAAGTCGAATAAATTGAATGCATTATTTACCAAAAATGACCCCAAGGTAAATATTTGCAAACAAATTGTGTGAAGTACACTTAGTATATTCAATGTATATAAAACGTTTTTGAAACGTTCACGTTTTGGGAAAAATATACGCAGAATGAAAAGTAGGGAAAAAATATAAAGTTTTTCCAAAAAGTTACACATGATCTATTGAAAATTTCATAGGGAACTCAAAAGGACGAAAAAAGATCCCCGCTTGGTTTCCATTTAAACCAATTCAAGGCATATCTGCGAAAATTAATCTCCTTATCAATAAAAAATAAGGAAATTGTATGTTTTAAAAGTCTGTCTTTCATTAAAAGGGCGGACATCTCTTTGTCCCGTTCTCGTAAGAGATGGGGAATCCTGTGATGCGTGTATGTGGCCGCACGATCACTTTCTTTGCAATTAGTCCTCGATGCATGTATGTAGTCGCATGGTCGAAAATCTCTTATATTAAAATGAGAACGTTTTCAATGTAATTTGGTACGAAACTGTCTGGTGGATAATCTTAATGTTCTTAAGAAATCTGTTTACCTCGTAATAAGTTTGAAAAGTCTTATTAGGACTTCTCCATTTATAATCAGAAGTTATAAAAACTAAATACACCGAAATAGGAGGGTAAAAAAACCTAGTTACAACTTTGTTAGACGCAGTTACAACGAAACAGGGAATTCTACTCGTGGTTAGGAGAAATAGATCTTATTACAATTTTATAACTCTTAGGGAGATCTAAATGTCCAATCAGCAGAAATAAAAACAAGAAGTATCTTTAAAAAAGATATTCGGCCGAAGTCAAACTTGTTAACTTGCATAACTAACCATGCTAACCGCAAACAGAAAATTTTATTCGTCCTCAATAATTTTATTTCAGTTCATTTTTACCCGAATTGTTTTCCCCATTAATTGTCATTTTAGATTTAAACGATTTTATTTACATTATTGATTGTAATCAAAATGGAATTTGATTTGAATAGGAATTTATAATTAAACATTAAGTAGATACTGTACACTTATTCCACGGAGAATTGTGCAACTGTAAATTAGTCGAAAATTCGTTTCAATCGTCTTATGACCGGTTCGAGAAGATAATATAATGACTAGAACAGCTTAGAAGAGAAACCCAATCGAACGCAAAAGTATCAAAAAGGCGATCTGTCATATTTAATTTTATATACTTATTGAAAAGCTGTTAAAAACATCTAGAAAAAATCGTTATTGTGTTTTTATTCCCTGCGGTCTGGAGACCGCAGGGTATTGGTACGCGTTTAACTTTTGAGGCATGGAGGAGCACGTGACCTGTTTTCGGTACATGGAGGAGCATGTGATCTGTAAACCGTACATGATTGGTTAATTGACCTTTTCGAAAACCTAGTTAAATACCGTTTGCCGATACGTTACGGATTTACCTCTAGGGAATTAGTCCGAACTACACCTAATTAAGAACAAAAAACTATTACGTGATATTTCTAATTTTCTATTATTATTTTACCGTTTAGGTTGCAAAAACTTGAATGATGTGTTTGAAAATTATCAATGTTTCTTTAAAATCTATCTCAAATTTTACAAATACTGAAAATCTACAAAATTAAAATATTCGTAGTGGCATCTGCCATAATAAATAGAGATATTTTCTGCGTAAACTTGTGTGTTTACTTTTTTTTTTTGCTCGGAATTATTCATAAAATGCTAGGCCTATTTAATCATTTTCTTAAAAAGAAATAATTGTTTTATCTTCGGCCTTCTCCGGTCTTCAACGGTCACCACTTTCCAAAGACCTTCTATATTGATCGATTACTGTTAACTATATTCCTGATACAAACGTTTTTTTACCCCCCCCCCCCCAAAAAAAAAAAAAAAAAAAATGTTGAAAATAGTTTAACTTAAATGAAATATCTTTATATCATTAAAAATGTTCCCCGCAGGAAACCATTTTACTTGTTTTTATTCTGACTTAAACCTTCTTCCAACACTTCTTGTCACCGAGCAATCGACAGTTTAAAGTATAAATCGAACAGGCTACTGACGTTAAAATGACCAATGAAAATTCTGCCTATATTTATTTCTTTACGAAAGTCAAGGTGAAATCAGACGGCTTTCGGCCGAATCATATTTAATATCATTAAGAGTTGAATGGTGGAGGAAGAGTTCTTGTGCTCCTCCCTGAGTAGAACCACCGACGTTCCGTCAGCTAGCTGGATAGTTTCATCACACATCATCTGAAAGAATTCCAAGTCCCTGGCAGGATTTGAACCCACAGCGGTAAGGGGCAAGTAGACGGACACTAGTATAGTTATAAATGTTCAAGTGCTAAACTAAGCTGCGTTGCGACATATAACGGCGCCACAGTCATATTGGCGCGAGAGCGAAAAGCTAAATTCCCGTTTTCGGTATTTGTCATGTTTCTTTCATACTACTGGTCGTTAAATATTGGTCATGTTTTAAAATACATATCCTGCACAGTTTAAACATTAAAAGTGTATCAAAAAAACGACTGTTCTACATCTGCATCAATAAGATGACCCCTCTTCGAGCTATTTAGCCGCTGCAGACCTAGCTCCCGGCCTGTTCAACTTCGCCAGCTTTAAAGAAGGTACGTGACACATTTAAACTTTATGTAGAACACAATATTTTAAAATCCTCTCCCTTCCACCACTACTATGTCATTACCGATCCGATTTTTTTTGCTGCCGTATGATTTATATATTTTCAGATAAGGTCGATATAGTGCACATATTTCGTCATGACAGGAATTTCCTACGTTTGGTTGCTGAAAAAGAACTGGTTATTAGAGAGCTTCTGTACATAGGCACAAAGTAAAAATATTTATTGGCTACCGTTATTGGAGCTAATGCGATTGGTGTCTTGAATAAATTATTGAAAATACAATGACAAAGTTTGAAAGAGTAAGCGTGATGAGTAAGATATTTAAGCTTCTACAGAGGCTGTCCGAACTTTTGTACTTCATAAATGAAATAATTTGTCAAACGTATCTCGTAACTTTGAGACATAATGATTTTTTCCTCGTGATAACGTCATTTTAGTAGGTTTCTTTCGCCGTACAATTCAAATGACACATGCTGTTTATTGTCAGTTTAAGGCACTTATAACAGGTGAAGCCCCTGCCAGCATCTTGTATGATTTCATTCTCTGAAAACCCTACAAAGGTCATTGACATGTATTCTCCAAATAACATGAAAAAATTAGAATAGTTATCTACAGTACAGCGGTAAAAGAACAAATGCAAACAAACCTAATGGAGTCATCAAAAGATTACGGACTATCAGGTCAATCAATAACAAAATATTCTTGGAATTTTTGCTAAGACATTAGCCTCATTAAAAAGCTTGCCTGAAGTGATAGCAAACTGTTTGTATAAGTTTTATAATGTACAATTGTACGTATTCGGATTGAACGCTACTAAAACTTCGTTTTATAGGAAACAATAACGAAAATAACTTGTTGAGCTTCAAACTCTGTAGAGAATCATCATTTTGAGTAAGCGTAATGTTAAGTCTTTCTTTGTTGTCTTAGTGTACATTTGAGAAGAGATAATGTCTCTTAAAATAATCATACATGGAATGTAACTTGAATAACCGAATATCGCCCGTTGTTCAAATAAATGATTTCAGTTATTATTTTCTTTTTGTACTGTATTAAAACATTACATTGAAGTCCATGCAAACGCTTCATATATTCTATGTTGAAATCAATCTATCAATCAGTGAAATATTAAAAACAGTTCTCCTCCAGGATGGGCGTATCAAACAAATTAGCCCGGTCAGACAATTCAAAGACAATCACTTGTAGCGTTTTTATGCCCTGTACATCAAATTGCTTCACCGCTTTTTATTGGGTGTGCGTTTTCTCGAATGTATGCTTAAATTGTATGCTGTCACTCCAGTAAAATATGTTTCTGACGTACTGTTTACCAAATCATGTTTTGAAGCAATTCAGAGTTATATTTATGCAAATGGAAAGTCTATTTCAATCAGTTCCATTATTAGATAGCCCATGGACAATGTATAAGACGCATCGAGCCTTAGAGTTTATTTATAACGAAGTAGAAATATTAATGAACCAAGTATTTGTATCAAGACATAATGATGTTAGTTGTTTCTATGTAAAACAATTTAGTCTCACCTTTGATGAATGATTTTTATGGTTAAATGTCTTTCTTTCGTATAGCAAATGTCTCTAAAACTGCTTGAACAGAAACAAAAATAAATTCTTACTTAGTTGTGTGTGATAGAAACTTTTAAGGTATATTATCATTTGTCATTATTATTCACATTACGTCTATTTCCTGTTTTTGTTCCTATAATACAGCATTTCAAGCAACATTTTTCTGCAATACTTGACTTACTTTGATACTGAATTATAAACATACAGAGGTTCATTAACAATTTGAATGTTTAAGAATTTTGTTCTGTTTTCCCATATTAACTTTTATGTGAAAAACAAGCATATTTAAGTGACATGATGTATGTGCATTAGACTCGTCATTTGATTTTTAAGGAAATGAACATTTATATTTAAATGCCCCTGCCTTCTGAAAAGGTTGTTTTACATTCTTGAATGTGTATATGCCCGATCATTTTGTTATGATTCCATACTTTTATACCATTTAAATATCTCACATTATGATGTACCATCACAAATGATAATGTAAAGTTTTCGCAGTACAACAATGTGTTAAACAGTTTCACAAACAGTGACAGAAACAATAAGAACGGACTTTTAATTACGTTAGAACACATTTAAAACAGAGTTTAACGTACTGGGAGCTTAAAAATGAGTTAATAAATCTGTCGGAAATGAGTCAATTAGCCTGGATTTTCAACACATTTTACAAGGCTGTAAAAATCTTATAAACTGAGACATTTGACCGCAGAAAATAGGATTATAGCGCTGTAATATTGCTAATTGAGTTGTTGCCGGAAATTGTATTTTACACGATTTCGGACTGAATGTCAACGAAATAAAAAACTAAATGCTCCTAAATTGGAGGGACAAAAAACCTTATTACAACTTTGTTACACCCAGTTACAACTAAATGGGGAATTCGTCAAACGTATCTCGTAAATTTGAGACATAATGATATTTTCTCCGCGATAACGTCATTTTGGTAGGTTTTTTTCGCCGTACAATTCAAATGACACATGCTGTTTATTGTCAGGTTAAGGCACTTACAACAGGTGACAGATTTTTATCAAGCCCCTGTCAGCATTTTGTAAGATTTCATTCTCTGAAAACCCTACAAAGGTCATTGACATGTATTCCCCAAATAATATGAAAAAAATAGAATAGTAATCTTCAGTACAGCGGTAAAAGAACAAATGCAAACAAACCTAATGGAGTCGTCAAAAGATTACGGACTATCAGGTCAATCAATAACAAAATATTCTTGGAATTTTTGCTAAGACATTAGCCTCATTAAAAAGCTTGCCTGAAGTGATAGCAAACTGTTTGTATAAGTTTTATAATGTACAATTGTGCGTATTCGGATTGAACGCTACTAAAACGTTTTATTGGAAACAATAACTAAAATTATTTGTTGAGCTGAATCGTCATTTGGAGTAAGCGTAAGGTTAAGTCTTTCTTTGTTGTCTTAGTGTACATTTGAGAAGAGATAATGTCTCTTAAAATAATCATACATGGAATGTAACTTGAATAACCAAATATCGCCCGTTGTTAAAATAAATGATTTCAGTTATTATTTTCTTTTTGTACTGTATTAAAACATTACATGGAAGTCCATGCAAAAGCTTCATATATTCTATGTTGAAATCAATCTATCAATCTATCAATCAGTGAAATATTAAAAACAGTTCTCGTCCAGGGTGGGCGTATCAAACAAAATTGCTCGGTCAGACAATTCAAAGACAATCACTTGTAGCGTTTTTATGCCATGTACGTCAAATTGCTTCACCGCTTCTATTGTGTGTGTGTGTTTTTTCGAATGTATGCTTAAATTGTATGCTGTCACTCCAGTAAAATATGTTTCTGACGTACTGTTTACCAAATCATGTTTTGAAGCAATTCAGAGTTATATTTATGCAAATGGAAAGTCTATTTCAATCAGTTCCATTATTAGATAGCCCATGGACAATGTATAAGACGCATCGAGCCTTAGAGTTTATTTATAACGAAGTAGAAATATTAATGAACCAAATATTTGTATCAAGACATAATGATGTTAGTTGTTTCTATGTAAAACAATTTAGTCTCACCTTTGATGAATGATTTTTATGGTTAAATGTCTTTCTTTCGTATAGCAAATGTCTCTAAAATTGCTTGAACAGAAACAAAAATAAATTCTTACTTAGTTGTGTGTGATAGAAACTTTAAAGGTATATTATCATTTGTCATTATTATTCACATTTGATTTTTAAGGTAATGAACATGTATATTTAAACGCCCCTGCCTTCTGAAAAGGTTGTTTTACATTCTTGAATGTGTATATGCCCGATCATTTTGTTATGATTCCATACTTTTATACCATTTAAATATCTCTCATTATGATGTACGATCACAAATGATAATATAAAGTTTTCACAGTACAACAATGTGTTAAACAGTAAAATAAATCTATCGGAAATGAGTCAATTAGCCTGGATTTTCAACATTTCAATAATTTTTACAAGGCAGTAAAAATCCTATAAACTGAGACATTTGACCACAGAAAATAGGATTATCGCGCTGTAACATTGCTAATTGAGTTGTCGGAAATTGTATTTTACAAGATTCCGAACGGAATGTCAACGGAATGAACTTTACAAATAATCCATTCAATGACACAGGCAAAAAGAGACAGAGGTGCCGTGAATGGCATAGAATGGCATAGCCAATAAAAGTACAAGTTAATCTGAACACTCTTAAATGAACGATTTATATGTGTTCATGTTGTGCAGATACAGTTGCTTATTTCCCTTTAGACAGTGTCACAAAAATCTTCAAACAAGTACTAAATTTTGCATAGATTTTGAAACAAAGACCTTCTTAGATTCAAACTTCATTGCTGATCCACCATCCATACATTAAATTTCAAAGCATGGGAAATAACTCAGCAATATTCAATATTACCGATAAAACACGCCTTCTTCCTTTGAATTGAATTGATAATATTGTGTCACTTATTTACAAGTGTTATTTGCTTTTAAATATATTATCTATAGATATTAATTCGTTAACTTGTGGAGCCTTTACACACCATGGTCTTTTACGTCTATTATTAAAATATTGTTTATTAAGCCATCAATTTCATGTCTTTGTAAAATGTCTCCTGCAACGTAAATATACTGATTGGTTTCATTTAAATCTAAAAGATAAGTTGAACAAAACAACTGCATCTCAACAAATTGAAAATACATGTCCATAAAATATTGCTTTTAAATTGTTTTAAAAACCTCTTTTCGAAAATGGTTACAATTGTCAATGTGATTCTACTCCTTTATTTGCCAAACAACATTAAAAAGACAAATAAACGCTATATGTTTAAATTGTGTCTTTCATAATTCCTACAAAATGTGCATACTGAAAAAACTGCTTTTGAAGGATATCATCAGGAGTTTGTACAAGTTTGAAGTGCTTGTAAATGTGAACATTGTTGTTAGAATAGAACCTTTGAACAACTGATTGCAAACGCAATTTATCTGGACCGCCAGGATCCATAAACATTATGATTATAAAATAATCGCATTGGTGCTCAACATGAGCCTTATGTAAAACTTAATATGTTCATTTAAGGATAAAAATATGATGTTTTGATAACTTGACCTCATACAAACTTAAAAATGAGGATGTTAAATGGGAAGCTTATACCACAACTGCACATGTATAAAATATAGTTTCATGTATATTTCATGTTTGTGTAGTTCTTACACGTTCTATTTATGGAAACATATAAACATTAGCCATAAAAGAGATAACGTTGACCTCTAGGAAATATATTTATTTATGTGCATGTGTAAAATGGTTACATTTTCAAGAATGTAATTGTTTATTAATCCCGTAAACATCAAAAGTTACTTTGTTTACCCTTTATGTTTAGTTCTATTTACTGTATTATTAATTGCTTCAGGAGCGGACCGGACTGTCATCAATCAAGTGAGTCCGGTTGAAACGATCAGTTACAGCACAAGACAGACAGAGAAGATGTCAGTGATGAATGACAATATAAGCTAACATATAAGAGAGATGTTGCTTTTCTGTGCTAAGACATATCAATTCTAAAACGTGAATATCCCTCAAGATCTCAAGAGAACTTGTTCGTGATGAATGAAAAAATATGTATATTTGTTTGTCTTTTGCATGTCATTTTTTTACAATTAGCAAACACAGTTCCATAAAACATGTTTTAATTACCAACGAAGACTGTTTAAGCACTATTGCATAATTATTCATTATTATGATAAAGTTATTACAATTAAGAGAACGACTCATTCAAAGATGACTTAACCATTTTTTACCCTAACTTACTAAGATAAAAGCTTTGGTTGGCGTTTGACAAGCCACATTATATAATTATGTCGATAAAGTTCCTTTTGCGTGAAGATATTAAATAAAAGAGGTACAAAATTATACAATTCACTAAATTTTTCATTGTTAATACAAAAGTAAAATGATAGAATGCATGCAACCAGTTCATCTTTTAAATGGTGTATTTTCCATTTAATATTTATCACAAAATACAATCTTATCTGATTTGTCTCACAAGATTTAAATTGAAATCTAGTCTGGTGAAATTTACTAAGAAATTAATTACTCAGAAAGATTAACTAAATAACTAATCTGATATTAGATATCAACGTTAATGGCAAAAACAATAATCGTTCGTCTTTCAATAAGGATAACGTTTCTATATAAGTTGTCCAATGCAATGCAATCCAATACGTTACGTAGAATCAAAGAACAAATTAAACAAATTTTAAAACATAGCTGTCTAACATGCTATAGAGGTTGTATCGGAATCCGATAAAAACACTGAAAGAGTGAACGAAAAGCTGATAAAACAGTACACACATTTACAGGACTTTCATTCATTGCTGTGATATCCGATTGAATATGGGATATACAATAATCTGTGGTTAAATATTTTTGTGATATGGATATACAAAGTTTAAGGTTAGCTATATTGTTTTTATGTTTAATGGGTAAAGTATTACTTATTTATGCAGATTTGATTACTTTTCTTATGTAAAAGGATGTCATGTTTTCAATAGAAAATGTCCGTTGGTTTCACAATCTTCTATTTTTTTAGCAATTCTTTTACATCAACACAATAACAAAATACTTGACTTAGTATACAAACGTTTTTGCAACATTATCTTGGGTCCTTATTGGTTAATAATTGGATGTATACACGTAAATACATTATTTGTTGAGTTATCGTACATGTTTACTAAATTTCCCTTTTATTTATCCAGCCTTGATATAACTAATTATCAGGTACGTGTTGCATTTCTTAAAGATATATTAAAAGGGGTAAAAATGTAACAAGGAACTATTTAGTACAATGTATTTGTAGTGCTGCAAATTCATAGGGTAAAATGACACCGAAGTGGTCTATCTCAGCCAACAGCAAGTTTTATATACCAAATTGTTCGTCTGGGTCTCTAGTTTCCGGAATGAATATTCATTTGGTTCAAGTCCGATGCGTAGCTTAAAAATCCAAGATGGCGTCAAAGATGGCCGCCAAATCCTTAAATATTCTAGAATATTAATATTTGCTCATATTTGTTTCCGCTTTTGTATTCCAAGTGAAATTTTTGCACGGAAGATATCATTTAAAGCGTTTTATACGAAGAGATTTAATTTTATTGGAAAAAACAGATTGCTTTTTGCTTTTTTATACGTAAATAAGCAAAATAATGCTAATCATATGGGTTTTTGGTATGGTACTCTTGTCTTAGCTTAAACAGAGAAATATTTTAATTATTTTGTTATTCCACTAGTGTTATAAATTCATGAGAGTAAATGCTTTAATGCATTCATATGATATCCTAAGAAATCTTTCTTTGTAATTATGCAGTAAGACATATAAAATGAGATGCGGTACATTAAAATAGTTTTTCAATGTAAGGTTGTAACTGGTACTAATTTGTTCTATCAATTATTTCCCCAAATTTTGTGTTTTCTGTCAAATTATAGCTTCTTTAGTGCAGTCCATGTAACTGACTAACATAATAAACCAGGAATATGATAATTTGCTTCTGTTTATTTAATAAATTATTGTTTAAATCGTACCCCACCCACTAATGAATAAAAATCTAGAGAAACTCTGACCCCTCGATTATACTGATTATATGGAATGACAATATTTACGTAAGTTAATAAACACAAAGTGATTTTCAAAGTGTGATACTATTACAGGTATCCTGCCAGATCTAAAATTTGTTCAAAAATGTGTTACCAATTTAATAAGCATGATTTTATTGTAAGTTCACCTTAGGATTTGAAAAGTACAATGCATGAAAAACAACCTCTGTTAATTTATTTATATGTTACACACCTTTTTATGTCAAATGAAATGCAATTTATTTTTTAAAGTTTCTTAAATTGACAAAACACTCATTTAAAAAGTTTATTATTTTGATCATTCGGTTTCATGAAACATGGATAGTAGTCGGATAAAACATAATGTTTATATGAAAATCATTCAGCTTGGCATTATAATTGTGTTTGTGTTATTTAAATTCCTTCTAATTGACCTTTTTCGATTTGTGTAGTTCTAGTATTTCTTTTAAATAGTGTATAATAACCCTTTGGATAAATAGTGTATAATAACCCTTTGGATATGTTACCAGCTTTTAAAGATTATATTTTGACATTTGATCCCGTTTTATAAATCCATTTTATTTAGTATTCCCCATTGTTCTCTATTTCTTGTGGACAATATGTTGTATCTCGTGAAATTGCACAAACATTTTACATTGAAGATACCATGATCACTTTCGTATGAATACATCTATGGACGTGTCTTCACTTCCTTTAAGTGTACCAATTTATGTAAAATTGAGAATTCTGCTTAAGCCGGTGCTAGGGGGTGTGAATGGTAACTTGCAATTACCACTACAGGTATGTTCCTATATGACGACACAGTGTAAATAAAATAAATCCCCGCCAAGTAAAATTCTAACAATTGTTATGGTTACATTACACAAAATAAATAAAAGAATACATGATCGTGTAAATATGTACAATTAAGGTACCGCCTTATTACCATAACCAAAGTATTCGATGCCTTAAAGGAAGGCAGAGCAACAAGAACATCACTTACCAAGACAGAAGACGAAATTAAAGCAATTAAGAACACACAAAACGTCAAAAATGAAAATGTTGCAGGCTCGGTTTGATTGAGCCTGTTCATGAACGGCACTGTCAAGTGCAAACTACAGTACACGCCCCCTAGCACCGAATTAAGCAGAATTCAACATTTAATCATGGTTATGGTGAACTTTTGGATTAAGATACAATCGCAGACGCGCTTATAATGTGGTTATCATGGAACCTTCAATGTGACACGTCAGTGTCATTCCATAAAAGCGGCGTATGGTCCCCAAGTACAAGAATGTGTGTGCCCTAAACAAGAAAACAATGAGCGTAACTAATTAAATAGAATTTTGAAAAGGGATCAGAGGTTATGAAGCCTGCATGTCACAGATAAGCTGTCAGCTCCACATAAATCAGGCCTGCTTATACCTAGACGTAAAAGAGTTTTTAAAGTACAATTAAATTTTAAATATATCTGATTTACAACGACAGGACTTTGTAAAATATTTACGTAATTTATGATAGCGATAGCCAGTAATAAATAAATTGCGTTCATTAGAATCATCCACACGACAGCAGGCCCAGGCAAATCTAATTAACCTAGAAATATATATACCCAATATGATGTTGCATGAAGTACTTGTGAACAGTTAACAATGTTACATGTATTTAAAAAAAAACAATTATCATAGATTTTAGTTACTGTGTTAATGATAGAAATGTTTAAATTTGAAAATATTAAGAGTTTGTTATAATCATTTTACGTTCACTTGGATATACAAATGTATTTAAGATTTCACTTGATCAAATTTGATTATTCATGTTAAGGATATAATATAGGTAGCGGTAAGTGCTATTTAATGCAACGTATAGCCTTCGGTTGTGAAATAGTAAAGAGACTTAACATATAATCCCTCTAGTAACAATACAAAATTAAATATAAAGTAAACTAACATGTCATTGGCATTATGATTGTGAAAATCAGGAAAAGAGAAGATCCTTTGAGAGCAATTAAACATGGCAAAGTGATATATTCAAACTATGTTTGATGGGGTCTGTTCATGAGAGACCATATCTCACGTCTCTTAGTACCGACTAAGTAGTATCCAATCCTCAACTTTAAAAGTTTTGCAATCAATGATCCCGAAGGACCTAGTCGTCCAGTTAGCTCAATAGGTAGAGCGTTGGACTGTGAATCGGGCAACCAGTGTTTGATTCCCGGACGGGGCAGGTCACTTTCGTTGTAATTGATCATGAAATAGTTTCTACGGTTATTCGCAAAAGTAAGTTCCTTGCAAAAGTGAGGGCAACTAGTACTGGTAAACTGCTTGACAGCCTGTCCAGGAACGATTCGGTGGCTGAACTACATGTATGCTCTGGTAAATTCAATATGGTTTCTGCCGTGATCCGGATTGAAAACTACCGACACAAACACCACCATCCCGAAGGACCTATTAATATTACACTGTTAACCTGCAGACTCGGTTTGATTGAGCCTGTTCATGACGGTACTGGAAATGTGCATATTTCTCTACGCCCCCCCTCCCCCCCAGCACATAGTATATACTATCAAGTACCCGCCAGGGAAAAGATTAGCTATTTTCGTCCAATTGAAAGCTCTTCTGAATTCCTCCCATGAAGTTAACAACAAACTTGAAACAAAATGCTCAAAATCATACACAGGAGCTGTCAGTAGACAGCATGCTCGACTATTCTCAGTGCTGATAGTAAAAAAATTGGGAACAAAATATTGTACAAAAAGCTTGATACAGTGACCTCCTCTGTACACAGGTTGCGATTATGATTGTGAACAAGTGTGCAAGGTCTCAAAACGATTTGTCGATGGAATTCTGAAAATATCTGAGGTGGTAATGTAAATTCAAAGTTAAAAAAGGGGCATAATTCTGTCAAAATGCTTGATAGACCTCCTCCAGTGCTCAAGTGGAGGGCATGATGGTAAACATGGGTGCAAGTTTCAAAGCCATATGTCAATGGACTTTGAGATGGTATGCAAACTTTAACGCCAACGCTCGGGCGACTAGGATAGTTGTCCTTAACCATCGAATAGTTGAGCTAAAAAGAAACTGCCCTCATAATATATATTTCTTCATTTTGCAGGCTGTTTGCCCATTGATTGGCTCATTTTTGCTGGGGTTTACATATTGTGACGGCACAGAAAGGGAAAGCGACAGAAGTATCATATTCAGATGTTCGTTCATTGGTTTATTTTTGCCGGGGTTTCATATTGTGACAACAGGGAACGTGTTTTTATGTTTGACTATGATACAAAAGAGAAAGAACACCAAAACACTCGGTAATCTGATTAATACTCGGGGGCTACGCCCCCTCGTTGAATTCAAATAACCTCGTGTTTCGGTGCTCTTTCTATTACTTGTATCATAGTTTGGGGACCTTTCTGTTGAAAAAGTGTCAGAGTTAAATCGTATTACATATACATGCACAGTGCGGTAACTGGAGTGCAGGTATCAGTTACCGCACTCCAGATCATGCCCGTTGATTGGCTCATTTTTGCTGGGGTTTACATATTGTGACGGCAGAGAAAGGGAAAGCGGCAGAAATATCATATTCCAGATGCTCGATCATTTGGGTTTC
>NW_026860804.1:0-18782 GCF_026571515.1 Ruditapes philippinarum | reverse complement strand
ATGTCAAATGTTATTTTTTGTAATAATTATTATGCACTATTTATAAATCCTGTAAAAAATGACAATAGAAAAATTATTTTTTAAATTTAAAACTATGTTATAAAAATTCATAAAATATTTGCTTTTATAAATTGATAAATTTTGTATTTATTACAGCCAGGGGAAAAGCGGTGAGTATTTTTTAATCTTGCTTTTATTTGAAATAAAAAACAGCGATAAAATTCAGCTGTCGATATGTAATTATCCATCATGAATTGAAAATATCAACCGAAAGTTATGATAATGAAAAGTGATGTGTGTTTTAATAGTGTTTCGGGGTGAATTGAACTGAGTTTACAATGTGTTGTCATCCCTCTGTTCTTCTTACTTTGCCTATAGCGTATCTTATTTTCCATAATTTTTTCTTTAAACAATAATGTATATCGAAATAACGTGCTGTAAAGTAGTTGTGTTAACATTTGATACGCCGAGCAATTTGTGTGCCTTGTCGTTTCGTCCGTTAGCCATTTCTTATCCGCTTTAATATCTTTATACGGGTGATGTTTCCTAGTGGCAGCTCAAAACGCGTCGGATCTAGTAATCGAAAGATCATTATTCGGCAATAGGGTTAAACAACCGTTGTGGGGCGAGCCGGTTGTTAAACTTGATCAACAAAACTTTACACTCATTGCTCAGTACTGGTTGGTTCCAGGAACGGGTCCGAGAGTGTGTCTGCAATCTATATATATCTATATCTATATATGTCGAACTAATAAACCAACACAACTGATACTCGAAACTTGTGTAGCAATTATATAAAAATGTATGATCATGTTTTACAGCGTGAAATGGTAACTAAGGGATACGCAAGCTGTTTCTGCATTGTCAACAACAAGAAGGTACAGTTATTAAAAAACGACCAGTTGCACAGAAGGGTAAAAATGTTTAAAAGCGGCTGGGTTTGGAAGCAGTGGAAGTTGCGGGTACAATGGCTGTAGGTGTAGCAGTGTATATGATTGTAAATAAAGTTCGCCAGCCCAAGAAACTCCCCACCACGCCACACCATCGTCGTTTGTCAACAGGAAAATGTACGTCAAAGAACAGCGTTTCATCCTCAATGACGGACACGCGCTAGCAGATTAAATTCGGAGAACACAACCCTAATGACAACTGATAGTTCAGACATTAACATTGATTTTTGTATGCCATTTAAAAAATAGTATAATGTTCTGTTAAGGACATTTTTTTCTAACAGGTATAATTATACTAAATTACAGACTTTCCAGGCACTTTCAAAAATATGTGTTATCTTTTTTTTTATAAAAAAATATATTACGATTTATTGATAAAATAATGATATTAAAATACTTTAAGTGAAGAATGTAGTAAAACTCCAAATCTTCGATATTTTTATATATTTGTGTTAATAAAGCTTTTGGCAGGTTTTTGTTTCATGATATCTGTTGTCATACGGAATAATAATGTCTACCAGACTTTGTCATTCAATCTGTATGTTATATATTAGTAAAATGTAGTAAGCATTCAATGTCTGTAATCTTTGTCTCCTTCTTCTAAATCTTCAAAAGGGTTTCAACTTCTAAAACCATACAAGGAGATAAATGACGTCAACGAACGTTTTGTTCTTACGTTGTTTGACGTTTTGGTGGTCCTTAATTTAAAATAGAGAACCTTTGTGTGTATTATCAACAAAACAGTTATCGTTGATATTGGGCAAGGAGGCGTTTTATGTTGACCTTTACCGTTTAAACTTATCTGTATATTAAATGTAACAAACATGGCTTTTAGGAGGTTACGTTTCAGTGAATTTTCGCAACATTACATAATTTCTTGATCAATCTCATGTGAATAGTAAGATGCATGAAAAAAGCATTATGCATTTAAACAAAATTGTATATTTAATAATGATACTTTTGGAAAGAAAAATGTTCTTTATTCTCCTACTTTTATTTCTAAAGAGTTCATAGTCATATATTTTTATGATTGTAATAAAGGAGTAAATAAGAATATATAATTTATATAACTGATAACCATGAAATTATTTTTTAAAGCAGACATGTACTTTTAAAAAGGATTTTGCTTTCAAACGAGAAGAAAGAAAACTATTGAAGTTTTATATGCTTTGTTGATTATTCCTAGTATGTAATGATAATGGTCACTCCTTGGGGTTGCCGAATATGAAGTCGTCTGGCTTACTAGTGTTTTTACATTGGGTCCAAGCTTTAGGAAATCAAGCAGGGCTTTAGCAAGGGCACACATTTTTTTGCGCAGCTCAGTCATTTCTGGCTGCCTTAAATAATTATAATGTTTTATCATTCGCCTCCAATCTGAATTTAGTTTAGATCTACTTATATCTCTCTTGTAGATCTGATATCCTTCACCTTCAATCAAATTTGGATTTCCGGAGTTTGCTAATTTTTAGCCATTAAATTAAATCGTCCGTTACAAATAGGCATTAAAAAGTCAATTCTGTGGATGAAAAAATCATAGCAGCACTTTGCATGAACTTTCACAAGGTTTCCAGTTACTTTATATTTACTTGTTACAATGGGCAAGTTATCTAAAAAGATCCTTATTACACAAAAATTCTTTTAGGGTTTATATCACATATATGATGTTCAAATGAAGATTTATCAATATTGTATGTTCCAAAAGCATTATTTGTTTTAAACAAACATATGTATTTTTTTAAACACAGTGCGCTTATGTGTACGCAAAGTGTTCAAATTATATTCCACACAGATCTACTTCCCTGTTTAACTGTTTTATAAATTGTATTCTACAGTCACAGCTTTCGTTTGCAGATATTCGTTCAATGCTTCTTCCCCTGCAATAAAAGAAAATATTGTGTTGTTTCTTCTCTCATAGGAACATGTATCCATGGAAACTGTCAGTGAAATTGAAGACAATTAAACTGAAATGAGATTGTTACATTACAAAATTACCAAAAAGTGGTCTCAAATCTCATTAATATCTTGAATTCAACATAAACAATATTATTCACTAGTGCATTAAATTCATTTTCAAATTTACCATTGTTTGGAAGATTTGATACAAATTGATATTCTACTTCAGTAACAATTGTTTCACAGAACACACATTTTGCGCAAAATTATTTCAATTAATTTGTTCTAAATTTTAACATTTCAAGACGTTTATCACCACCCACTTTATTTTAGATTAAAATAGCAAAAATGATTTTTTTCTACGTGAATGAACTGAACAAGGTCCGAAAAGGTTACTCAAAATATGAACAATGTGCTTGCTAAATATGCAAATGGATGCCGTACCAAGAACTTGAACTCATCTTCTTCACATCCGTTGATAAAAATACTTGGATGCTCAGTATGTACTTTCACATGATCAGTATGTACTTTCACATGGTGTAAAATGGCTATTATTTGACTTAAACAGATATAGAATACAAAATTGTCAGGGAATTGTCATAATACCAAGTTTAAAAATACAAAGGGTCATAATTCTGCCAAAAGCATCACAGAATCATTCAGGGCACTTCAATGACAATCACGGTGAAAATCCTTTAGAAAAATGTAGGAGTTGCACATTGAACGAATATGTTTCATCCAGATACTGACATGGCCTTATTCCAGCTTTCATGGTACCTAGGCTCAGACTATATGAGTTTCGTTATAGACCAAAAGAACACATCGTCATTAAGGTAAACGTTTTTTACATTTCTATATTAAAAAGTAGGTTATTAGTACCAACCACGTTCAGATAAGTAAATTTGCAGACCTTTTTTGAAAGATTGAGGGCTTAAAATATACATTGCCTTATTCAAATTGTTTGCTCAGAGTTTTAAGTAACTAAGTATTAGAGGTAAAGCTAAAGAAACAGTATGCAGACTTGGTGTTTATCAAGTTTATTCTTACTTCAGAAATTTTCTATCTTATGTGACTCTGTTTGAAGCAGTATTTATTTCTTAAATATGAACCTTCGTGCTGCAAATAAGATTCGTTCAATATAATTTTACGCAAAAACTTATAATGCTCGTACAAAGTTACTTATATTATATATTTTGTTACTGCCTATGGATTTCTTCCAATTAAAGTTTTATGAAAGAAATGTTTTGTTATGTAAATCGATATATAAAATAGCAATATGATAATGTTTTATGCGATACAAAGTCTGATATAGTTGGAATGTACTGTTTATCTTTATATACATGTATTAGATTGTAGTTTGTGACAATGTTTTTCACTGATTTTCACTGACACCTTCTGATCGACTTTATACAAAACCATTACACTTTGAAATTTAGTTGAGCTAGTTTTGAAAAGAAAGCATAAAAATATTTATACACAGTAGCTTGTGAAGACTGGTTTAAGTTCTGAACTACAAGGCTTAAAAATTGAAACCATTTAAAAGTGCAATGTGTTAAAGTACAAGATTGTAAATAGTTCACTTCCTGATTCGTATAAATATAAGCAATACTATATTTGTGATTGATTTGTAGGGGTCATTTTTAGTTTTAATTTTGAAGACATTTGCTTCTTAGTTCTTTGTCATGTAATCTTGAATTTTAATCAAAACTATCGCATTTCATTCTTCTCTTCAACCATGCTATAATTATCAATTAAACTCTATGAAAGATCTTTAGGTTGTCCTTTTAAACATAGTTAAAACTTTCAGAATGTTAACAGTAATGAAATGCTGAGTGGAGTTTCCAAGAGAATAAACAAGAAATATATTTTAATTCTCTTCAATGAATATTACAAATATCAAAAAAACATGAACATTCAATTGTGTCAGTCCTTTTAAGGTTTAACTTTAAACTGTGCAAAAAAAATAAGATTGAATACAAAGTTATCCTCAAACCATATATAAGTTAAAATTAAACAATGTTAGGAAAACAAATAGGTTCATAACATAGAAAAATAAAATTATATAAGACATTCGTCAAATCAAAATCATACTAAAAAAATGCTTGCGCATTGCAGATCGAACTCAAAATATTAGTCTCTATGTGAACGGTTCACTTCGCTACTCGGGTTTACGTGTACACGCTGTTTTCTTATTCAAAAAAATGTAATAGTAGATAATAAGATTACTTGCACAACCCATTATACCGAAATAGTATAATCGAATATTGTAAACGTTACCGTGTTCTACCTTTACATACCTGTACACCTTAAACTACATATTCATTTAGGTAATATATTTCGTTTTCACACTCGAGTACCGTTGAGGTCAAATAATATGCAAATCAATACAGCACATGACACGAAACCAAATATTTATCCGACAAATTTGAAAAAAGGAAGTAAAGGCTGTTTCAAAACTGTTTCAAGGCTGTTACAAGAGCCATCCTAGAAATAAAATGTCAAGGGATCACGTGCTAGTACAGGATGATCGACTTGAGGAAACCGAACGAGTTGTTACTTCTTCCTTTGGTCAAATGAATATCACTAAAGGAAAGACCAGTGTCGTAAATATAGGAGCAAAATTTACTTACGTCCGAGATATCAATGTTAAGTCAGATACTGACAAGAAGGACTGTTACATTACGAGAATAACGTTAGTTTCTGAAAATGTCCTTGTCCTTTGTGATGCAGACAATCTATGCTTGAAACTGGTTGATATCAATAAGAACATAATCAAAGATGTTCTAGCATTACCTTCTGGTTTATTTGGTATAACAGCGATATTTAATGACCATATTGCTGTTGTTGGAGGAAACAAAGGTCAGATACAAATTATTTCAATGCATGACAGTATTACGATTGATCGTACAATAAAAACAAACGGTGACTGTGTAGACGTGAAAATGATGAACAATCATTTATATTTATCGTTTTGGCAACCAACAAAGTTTCAAATACTCCGACCAACTGGGGCAATAATTAAAACGATCAAGCCTGATGGTGAGGTCTTCAAAAATGTTACTCCTCGTTATATAGCTGTGAGTCCTGATGAGACTGTGATCTACATGTCTGACTGGGAAACTAACAAAGTAATATCTCTTGATATGAATGTAAAATGTTAGCATTGTATAATGGTGAATTAGAATATCCACACGATATTTTCATCTCTCTATCTGGATCAGTCTACGTTTGTAGCAATGGACAGAGCGTCGTGTACAAGATGAATTCAGACCTGAGTGAAGCTTTGGTAATACTAGGACCAGGAGATGGATTGATGTTCCCAACGGCAATGTGTTTGAATGATAATAATTAGCATTTTTACATCTGCAGTGGAAGTGCTGAGGCTACATTGAACATAAAAGTCTTTAAGTGTTGACAAATATTCATCCTCAAAAACATCCAAATTAGCTTGTTATCATAACTGTCAAAGTGAATGCAAATATACAGATCACTACTGAATCTGACATTTGGTAAAAAAAGACAATATTACAATATGTTTTTATTCTATATAAAATAATGCATTTAGTATAACAGATATATTTCTTAAGAAATCATAGTTATTTTGACAGTTGGCATATGCGGTAACCATGGAAACTGCACGTCAACATTTTTTTATTTCTATTTTTGAATTCACCATTAAATCTTACTTGATATATCAAATATGTAAAACATTCTATGAAAGACATTTTTCCATATATTTAATTATTTACAAAATTGATGTTTATTTTTTTTTTTTTTTTGTTCAGTTAAGAAGCATGAAAAACTCATTTTTTTAAAGAAAAATGTTCCAAATATCGTTTGTTTCATACAAAACAAGTTTTGTATTACAATTATGCTAATTGTGTGTGTATTAATTCATACAAAACAAGTTTTGTATTACAATTATGCTAATTGTGTGTGTATTAAGTTGTCTTATACATTTGTATAACACAGTTTGGCTATTTTGACAGTTTCGAGATTGAAGGTTACCATGGAAACTACCATTTTACAAGAAATGCCCTCAAAGAATGTCAACTTGTTTCAAAGCCAGATGTCAATGGAATAAGAAAATATCTGATATGGTACTCAATCTTTAAAGTAAATTCTTCCTCGAAAAACGGGCTTTTTCTGCCAAAATGCTTGACAGAGCTTTACATGTTGGGAGCATGATAGTACGTAAACTTTATCATAAATTTTAAGTAAAAAAGGGACACAATTTTGTAACTAAAACTCCGCGAGCCTTTTGAACAATATAACTGTCACTTAGGCATTTTTTTCATACATAACACCGCTTTTACAATGTAAATGTACCTTTAACTCTGATTGTAACAATGTTACAGCAGGATTAATAAAACTGTTATATTATCAAAAATGAAACGACAGTTGAAAAGTTCTTACACTGACATATCAAATGGAGGACTCCGTGATGGATTCTTAAGCACTGCACTTCAGGTGAATGAAATAAACTTGCATACAAAATATGGAGTCACTCAAACTGAAAGTGACCAAGTCATGGCTTGGACGAGGTTATTAAGTAAAAGAAATTAACAAAGGGCAATGACTCAAAATCATGAAGTGCAGAGTACAAGTTATTGTGTACTTCACTTCTTCTTAATGAGATATATCACCCTATGAAGTTTCAAGTCAATAGCCTTCTAAGTGTAGGAGGATTGGCCTAGACAAAAATAAAGTATCATAATTAACATAGGGCAATGAGTCTAAAGTCAATGAGTACAGAGTATCTATTCTTGTGCACTGCACTCAAAATGATCTATCATCCTAAGAAGTTTCAAGTCCATAGCTTTTATAATTCAAGTGAAATGGCCCGGACAAAAATAATGTATGAAAATTATCAAAGGGCAATAACTCAAAAATCATGAAGTACCGGTTTTTGTGCATTGCACTTCATCTCAATAAGATCAATCATCATATGAAGTTTCAAGTCCATTGCTTTTATAGTTTAGGAGAAATTGACCAGACAAAAATAAAGTGAGAAAATTAACAAAAGGCAATAACTCAAAAATTAAGAAGTGCAGTGTACCGGTTTATGTGCACTACACGTTTTCTTTATGAGGTCTATTATCCAAGGAAGTTTCAAGTCCGTAGCTTGTATAGTTTAGGAGAAATGGCCCGGATAAAAATAAAGTATGAAAAATAACAAGGGACAATAACTCAAAAATTAAGTAGTGCAGAGTTACGATTTATGTGCACAGCACTTTGGGTCATTGATCGTAGCAAGCATACCAAGATTGGAATCAATCCGACTTATAGTGACAACGCCGCCGCCGACAAAAGTAACCCCTATTTGTCGCCTTTTTCAAGGCGGCACAAAAATGCTTGTAAGAGTTACCTTCTCCTGTCTACAGGTTGGGGGCATGATGGTGAATACTTGTGCAAAGTTTCAAAGCCATATGTCAATGGACTTTGAAAATATTTGAGGTTGTACAAAAACTTTTACATAAGTGGTTACGCCGACGCCACCGCTCGGGTGACTAGGAAACCTCTACGTAATCTTATCGAATAGTCGACCTAAAAACAGCTTCTCTGACCAATTTTCAGATTTCTGAAACAAAACAGTATACACAAGAGATTTAACAAGATTCTTTTCTGTTTTTGTCTCATGTGGCCTATTTTTTCAGCCGAGATGACGCCAGAGCATCTTGATCAAGTTTGATGAAAATTGAGCATCCTGACCAAGTTCGATGTCAATTGTGGTGAAAACGTAACCGCTACATTGTTAACGAACTTAATGTGAACGGACGAAGGACAACGGACATTCAAAGATCCTAAAACCTCAATCTGAGCCAGCTCAGGCGAACTAAAAATTCTATTATCTTTAATTTATTGACATGCTTAAACGCACCTACATCTATTATTTTCCTGCAAGTGAATCAAGAGGAATAACATTTCTCAAAGGAGTGAATTTAGTACATGTAGCAACTGTCAGAGTAAATTCATAATTTTCAAACATTTTAATAAAAGTTACTTGAAACAAATGGTGTTGTATTTTACCTAGTTCGTGTTTTAAACTTTTATTGAATTTGAATCTGTTTTTTATAAAACAAAGACACAGTTGACAGACTATCCTATTATCAGGATAACCTTAATCTGCTCTGAAATTTTCAAACAAAACAAAAATAAAAATAAATGGCACATACTAAGCAGCTATTATGATGCGATAAGTTTATACAAAATCAAGAGAAAATCATTCAAGCATGCTTGATATCATGTTTGATGAGTCGCTTCCAAACAATAAGTATCTTTATATAAATGAAGTAACAGACAACGGTTTGTATATGTATGAAACTGCCACTTCTTTGTAAACCACTTCCAATCTTTATCATTGGCGAACTCGTTATAACTATTTCTCGTCCTTCGAACCATTGATTCAAATACTTCAGTAATGAGTATTAAAAGAAATGGAGTGAGAAAAGTTGCTCCCCTCATTATCTGTCATTCAACTAAAAATATTCCTTTAGCATGCCCAAACATTCCACTTTTTAATTCTGTTGACGGAAAGCGTGACAGCGGGTCGTCATACAGATGGTCAAATCTCCCCAACCCCCATAATAAAACCGAGTCAACGTGTTTTAACTATATTTTGAGGATCTGCCGTCTAAAGTTGCCTTTTTTCAAGTTTGAACTGAACATTGAGTATATATGATAAAACATTTTAACCTTAGCCGGATTGGACTAGGCAAACAAAAAACAAACAGTCAAACAAATCTACAGCAACAGTTTATTTGTATTTCTTATTGTCAACCAAATCTTAAATTTACTGATATGGTTATTAAACTTTTCCTTTTCTGACAATTCTTCAATTTAATGCTGTTGTTACTAGTTACAAATTCATAAAACATCTCATAGAGACATTTTAAATTCTAAAACGAATAAACTAGTCATGCTGCATTTCAATTTACATAAAGCACTTCAAAACTGAATCTTGCGAAAACAGTAAAGTATATTTTTTGTAAAGCAAGTTGTTTTTATTCAATGTTTTTGTATTTTTCTGTTATATTATTATCATCAATTAGATTACCAACAAGTCAATTTCAACTGCTTTTATTGGTATAAAAGCTTTGTAAGGGAAACCAACTTTGTACAATAGAACTGGTTTAAACCAGTTCTGTGGTTTATGATAAACAGCATGCCTATAAATTTGTCAAGTACATTTTTCGTCAATATACGAAACTCAAATTCTTTATAAAAGAAGACATAAATAATCTAACAAAGTACAAAACAAAGTTTTGTTAAACACACCAAAACCATATAACATACAATGATACATAATCGACACGCAACATCGTCACTTCATACACACTATTTTGTGATTAAAATAGAGTGGGAAAGAATGATCCATATAATAAAACATGATTTCAAAAGCATAAAATTCATATAAAAACTACATGCAACTGAGAGATCTGTCTTGAAATATGCAAACTTTAACTTTTTAAAACCTTTTCAGATAAATGTTTTATATCTAATTTTGTAAAATAATCGTTATTGTTACAACATGTTATCATAATTAGTCTTTAAAGGCTTAAGTTTTTAACAGTCCTGTTTTCGTTAAACCTTTCCTTCAAATGTTGGTAAATATTTTATTTCAGTTCAAAAGCAACAAAAAGTTAATACGATATGAGTATTATTTAACATTTAATAGAGTATAAAAGATGTTTACCAAGCGTGTAAAATAAATAAAACCAATGAGAATTAGCTTTTATCTTTGGTTGTGTAACCTCTTACATGAACCATGGCTTTAATATCGACAAGTATAGACCAAGAACAGGCTCAATCAAACCGAGCCTGCACATTTGCAATTTGCAATATTAGGCTACCAGAGTAGCACAACAGACAATTCGTAAGCTAGCTGGATCGCTGTTCACATTATCTAAAACTGAATTAATATGTCAACCATATTTCATCTATGTGTATTTGAATGTATTTAAATAAAATGACAATAATACAATAATACAGCACTTATATTATTTAAGACTAGTAAGACATTTTTCATGAAATCATTTGAGACATAGCGTAAATAATTAATAATATTATAATAAATATTATATAATTATTAATGTTATATGTTATAATTTTGATTAAGTCCATTAACTGACTAATATTAAAACTAACAAAATAATGCTTCTGTAAACAATTATTGTCTTAATAGGCATCAAGACAAGTTTATCAAGCCCATTCCACAAGCCAGTGAATGAAGGCAGTTCCTCTGCTGCACAGTAAGTTATTATATAATATAAAGTGTATAACGGCTGTACCTCTGCTTACCGAAAGGTAATTATTAGCAAAACATTATGAATTATGGCTGAACCTCTGTTATACAGTAAGTAATTATAAGCAAACATAGCGAATAATGTCTGTACCTATGTCATGTATGTTGTACAGTCAATAATTTTAAGCCAAACATAAGGAATCGTGGCTGTTCATCTGCTACCCAGTAAGTAATAATAAGCCAAACATAGTGAAATATGACTGTACCTTTTTTGTACAAAAAGTAATTATAAGCCAAACACAGTGGAATTACAATCTATTCTAATCTAACAACAAACAAACTTGTAGAGATTTTTTTACATTTTTTGACACCAATTTGCCTGTCAGACCTCAGTGGAGTTAAATCAATATTTGTAGACTTTTAAAGCATTCCTATGTTGAGTCTTCGAACATCCACTGCTGATGATAAGACGTCTATTTATAGTATCCAAATATATTGCTTCTGGGGACACTAATCCATCTTTTCGTGTCAGTATCACCACAGGTGTACTCAGGTCTGTATTCATCCTGAATACAACGCGCTCTGAACATAAATATACTGATCCAGATGGCGAGATAGTAATACCGTACGGTTTTTCTTCACATTGGTACAAAGCTAACCTATTTCCATTCATATCAAGGGACATAACTGTGTCAGTTTTCCAGTCGGACACGTATATAATACTCTCGTCGGGAGTCACAGCCATATGGACAGGGTGGATACAATATCTGATTAGATTCTGATCAAGTTTGATAGTCTTAATTATTTTCCCCGTTGGCTGGAGTATCTGAAACTTTACTGGTGAAGAAAAAAATACGTATAAACGTCCGTTCATCATCTTGACGTCTTTGCATGAACCGTTTGTTTTTATTGTACGGTTTACATTGAGACATTTATTTACTGAAATAATCTTTATCTGATGCATGTCTGGTAACGCAACAGCTATCTCGTTATTAGATAACGCTGTAATTCCGAATGGAGCATTTGGTAATGATAGTACGTCTTTTATCATGTTTTTATCAATGTTTACATATTTAAGGCATTCATTTGCAGTATCACAGATGACAAGCTCATTGAGTGAGACTGACGTCATATCTGTAATGTGACATTCCCTTTCGTCATTGTCTGACTTAACATTGATATTTCGCACGTAAATATACCTTTCTTCTATATTTAGACCACTGTTCATTCCTTTCGTGATATTCATCTTAGGAAAGGAAGTAGCAACAGCTTGCTCGGTCTCTTCAATTTTCTCCTGCTTCACTAACACGTGATCTCTTGATAATTTATTTCTTGGATGGCTTTTGAAGCAACCATTGCATAGGAAATCACTGCAATCCTTACAGTAACCAACTGCTAGTATTTCATATTCAGCTGTTTTACACGGATTACAGAGTTTTGAACTTTTTCTCGGCATGTCGTCTTTGGCCAACAAAGCATGATGTTTAGAAACCTTGTTCCTTGAATGACTCCGAAAGCACGTTCTACAAAGATATTCCTTGCACACAGTACAAAATCCCTCAGCCTCGTAATAATCGTTAAAAGATCTGCATGGATCGCATTTATACTCGTAAAATTCCTCCGAACTATTGTAAACAGATCTCACGTCTGATTTCTTCGTACATTCTTCGTCTTCCCAAGAACTTTCACAAACAGACACATCGGAGGATCTCATTTCTTTCTCCCGGGATACAGATTGCCCCGTTTCGTATTTAAGTTGTCGTCTTCCACTGACTTGATCGGCCATTTTAATCCTCTGACAAGTTACTGTTTAGCCGTCAGATTTTGTTTAAATTGGGAGGTACGGATTCTGTTTTTACATCTTAAACTAGGAAGGACTTTACTCCATACGTACTGTGCCAAGAGTAATTAATATTCGTCCATCTGATTAATGTTATTAATTTTAAATACAATGGAAATTGTTGTAATTTAATAAAAAGTCATAATAAAAGATTTACTCACAACACCCCTCCTTTGTTCGTCAATAATTGATTTATAAAGCTAATACGATTGTTATTTATTGACTGATAAAAATGTTTTTAATATCACACAAACAGTAAGAATAGAAATTAACACGTCATAAATAAAAGTGATTTTCATAATATTTGTAACTATAAAAGGAATATACTTTATGAAAATGCAACTAGAATTGACATGAACGTAAACAACATTTTTTATTATCACGCTTTTTATGTTTCTAGTCCTAGAGTCCTTTGTCAATCATGTGTATTATCACTGTCGCCATTTATTATCGACCAGAAGCGAAGTGTCGCTGTTGTCATAAATAAGTAAATAATCCGTATAAAGTTTTCCTTTAAAATCCAAATAACGCTGATCCTTTTTTCCTTAATTACATTTAAACCAATAAATTTCGGATAAATATATTATTTTGCATAAGTTTATCTATTTAATTTTAATTTTTTGGCCATTTCCCTTTTCTAACTCGCGAATTGAATTTTTAATTATGCCCCGTTCTGCGGTGTTTTATTGTTTAGTCCATTGATATTGTCGTCCGCCTGATGAATTTTTAAGTTATCAGCCTTAAACTTAATAATTCATATTTAGTGAAAATTATTTAGTTTATATTTGTATTATACAAATCACCTCCTAAACACAGCCATAACTTCCTTTAACAAACCTTCTTTTATAAATATCTTATCAAATATCAGTTCATCTTTGATGAGTTCGTATTGTACGATTTATACCAATACAGCTGGGTAACTGAAGTGTGTAATCTTTTTGTCATTTATATATTTCTTTTGTGTTTATCTGAACCCTTGCCAAAATACCAACAATTTATGTTTGACTTCTCTGACGACATTAAATTTAAGTCTCTAAATATGATTAGAGATTTGACAACATTTGTCATATAATTATATGTATGCAGTGTTTTGTTTTTGTTTCTTGTTTTGTTTTGTTTTTAAGGGATGTTTATTATTTATAAATTGATTGATTGATTGATTGATTGATTTAGTTATTATCATTATTATTATTATTATTATTATTATTGTTATTATTATTATTGCATTTACGTGTATTGAAATTCTGTTGTGTGCAATGAAGGCTATCAATTTTATGCACACAACTGAATATCAATTCACGTAAATGCACTAAAATGCTCTAGGGGTGTTGGAATATTTGTTTAAAAAAGTTTAATCAATGAATTTGAAGTTGACGTCATTGATAAGGCCTATAACGGCATATTAGGGATTTCATTTACGTCAAAGACTACTGACCACTCAATTGTATTAGATTCCGTATACCTTTCAGCAGAAAAACTGCCATGGCGACATAATGCTACGGACTTTTTTGCACATTTTCTTGGTCAAATTTACCTGTTATCAGAGAGTGACGCAATATTTGTTCGCGGTGACGTCAACGCTACAATCGGGGAACTTTCAGATATAATTCCGAATGTGGATGGAATTCCTGGAATATCGTTTATCGACAAAACTGTTATCAACACGGAATTACCTTTAAAGAATCTTTTCTCGATTCAAAATGGCTGTTTTCTTAAATAAACAGATACTTTTACGTCAGTATAAAGAGTAAAGGTAAATCAGTTGTGGATTATATATGCGTTCCACATGACTGTTTGATGAAAGCGTGTGAGAATTTTGAAGTAATTTCAGTGGAATCGATAGTAGACAGATTTAAGTTACAATCGCTGATAGGGTCACACAGTAATTAAACTTCCTGATCACTATATGCTACGTTTTATTTACAATTAGAAAACCGTTTTAATTGAAGATGATAAGACGGAGAGTTTGTGCTTGGAGTTCAATTCCAAGATTTTTAAATCGAAAAGAATTCCTGAAGATTTTTAAAATCACTGTTGACGAAAACATCTTTCATTGGTCTAATAAGAAAATTGAGTTATTTAGAGAAAATAGAGAAAATGAAGATTATATTTATGATAAATTTTGTAAAACGTTAATAAAAGAGATGAATGCTCATATTCCGTCATTTGACTGTTTTAAGAAAACACACACGAAAACGGTATAAAACTTTAAAGCTTTATTGGAATGATAATATACAGACTCTCTGGCAACGTGTACGTCAGTCTGAGAGAGAAAACGTTACATTTCACGGTGATCGTCGAACCAGATTACGCCTTCAAAATGAGTATATAAACTCTAGAAAGGCTTTTGATAAACAGCTGCGTCATGCTGAAAGGAGTCATAAGAGGTATCTCTCGATTGATATTAAATACACGTGCACAGACAATCCAAGGGAATTCTGGGATCATATAAAAAATATTGGTCAAAAAAATAAAAGTTATATACCTATGGAAGTCTTTGATGCAGATGAGAATGTGATTAAAGGCTGTGAGTTTGTTTTCAATAAATAGTCAAGTGAATTTGGTAGTCTTTGTAACTGTAACGAAGTCGATGAAAATTTCGACAAGGAATCATACGAGAAGATTTTAAACGAGAAGTGTTTCTTAGAAGATCGGATGTAAGACCCCAGTTTTGATGAAAACAGCTGTTAAATTTCCCTAGACGACGGTCTGAAATAGAAAAATGCCGTCAATAGTGCGAAAAATGGGAAAAGTGCGGGGTACGGTAAATGGGCGTATGAAGTTTTAAAGTTTCCCATCATAATCGATGTTTTGTTATCATTGTTTAGTTCATGCTTTGAAACAGGAATCATCCCAAGTATATGGCAAAAAGCATTAATTACCTAGATACCAAAGGATACTACCAAAGACGTGTACCACTAACCTATGCATGTATTAGTCTGCTGTCCGTTGTTAGCAAATGGTATTCAGCGTTATTAAATAACAGATAAAAAACTTTCTTAGAAGAGCAAAATCTTCTTACTGATGAACAAAACTGTTTCCGTTCTAAAAGGTCATGTGAAGAACATGTATATACAGCTTGTACCATTATTACAAATAGACTTATAGACAAGCAGGATACTTTTGAAACGTTCACTGTTGAAGGCTTAAATCGTCTTAACAAAGGTGTTAAGTTTGATGATGATTTTATATGTTGTTTATTATATGCTGACGATATTTTACTGTTATCAGAAAATGAAAGAGATATGCAGGATATGTTAAACTATGTTAATGATTGGTGCAGAAAATTGGGACTAAAAATTAATGAGTCGAAATCAAATGTTATTCATTTTAGAGTGTAAAGGAAAAAATCAGAGTAATTTTACTTTTCACATACGTGCTTCGAATATTATGTATACTCGTACATTTACTTATAAGTATTTGGGTGTTTTGATGCATGAACATTTAGATTTTTCGTACTCTGCTGATACTCTTTGTAAATCAGGTGGTCGAGCACATAGCACAGTTATATCTAAAATTCAGAATCATTAAGACATTGGCTTTAAAACATATACAAAAATATATTACTCTTGTGTTGTGCCTGTAACTGATTATTGTTATTCAATATGAGGTTTCAAAAACTACAACAAACTAGATATAACTCAGCATAAAGCAATAAGATATTTTATGGGCTCTGATACTAGCAACGACTGGTGATATGGGATGGATTTGTGCTCAACATAGACATAGACATTGGGTTAATATACATGATATACGTAAATGAACATTTAGATTTTTCGTACTCTGCTGATACTCTTTGTAAATCATGATATACTGAGTCTATGGAATAGACTTGTACATATGAGTGATGATAGACTCACAAAGAAAGTGTTTTTGTATGATTATACTTCTGTTTGAAATACATGGTGCTCAGACGTTAAGCATATACGAGGGTTGTCCCAAAAGTCCGTGACAAATTTTATAGCCGGTTCATTTTTAACGTCAATAGAAAATAATTCACACATATAACAGTTAAGTTTATTATTTAACATAACAACAAATCATTTACAAAAAAATACTCTAGTTACTTAGAAATTTTTAGTATTAACGACATTGGTTTGAGTTGCCGGCGCACGTCAAATAATTTACATTTTGTTATGAATAGTCTGAAATTAATAACGTATATTTCAAATATCTGATGATGTGTCTGCACAATGTCACGTTGACTTCATCTCCTGCTATGTTTAAATCATCTCAGAAAATTTTAGTTAAATAACTTAAGAAACGAAAAAGATAGTAATAAATGAAAATATCTCATATAAAATAGGAAAGTTAAAATGGCGACGTTCGAAGAATTTGCGGCGCAGTGAACAGGTCAATCAGGTTTCATGACTATTTCGAGATGACACATGTTACGATTTTCAACAAATAAACCAAATAGAACAGTTTAGCAACATATCCTGAGCACTTGTGTGCAAACGGAAAGCATGAACGGAACCAGAGTTTTGCGCTACAAAAAGCGAAAATAAGGAAAACACGGGTAGGAAGACCGATCTTCGCCGCCTATTTCCTACAGCTAAAAACAGGTGTAACGAGACCGGAAGTTCGCGTATAGCAAAAATTAATGTATGCCATCCAAACATTCAACAGACATTAACAACCACATGATTTAAGTCAGAAATTGATGATTAATGGGTACCATTATTGCGTTGAAAGCCATTGAGAATATTTGAGAACGGCGCCTTATATAGATTTAACACGGTCTTTGACGTTGGACGTGCGCCGCGATTCAGTTAGTTGTCATGGTGTTTATGGCATAATTTTGTTGTTTATTGATATTTTTCCATGAAAATTTGTGAAAATGTTTAAATTATATGGGTTTATAACATATTAAAATATCAAATTCGTACCTGTTTTATTTAGCTTTTAAACAATCTTGTCACAGAATATTGGGACAACCCTCGTATGTGACAACAAACGATTGATTTAAACAATATTCAAGCAATATTCAATATTCATTTACTTTCGCTATACAAATCAAATTCGTCTGATAATGTTACAAATGTGGCAAAGCAAAACTAAGAATGTATGTTACATTCAAACAATACTATGAAACAGAAAAGTATCCCATATCTTCCTTAACTAAAGAGAGGTCACATTTAGCGCAATTAAGATGTGGTATTCTTCCACTCAAACTAGAAACAGGACGATACGTGGGATTAAGCGTTGATGAAAGAATATGCACTGTCATGCTACCGAGGCAAAACCAAGACGCATAAAGTTTAAACCTTTATTCCGTAAATCGTTGAATATGGTAAAAAGACAATGTGGGGCTATGAGGACTAGAATAATGATTTTGTATAAAATGTACTCGTTGGAAACAACGGGAAACTAGCGTGGTTGCAAATATACGAAAAGTACCCGAAAATACCGAAAAGAACAAAATTCAACAAAAATCACTGGAACACCTGTTCCAGTACACTCCCCGTCTGGTATGAATTACCAAACTTCTATGCTCTTCTTAACATTTAAATTTTGAAACAATACAATTTTGATAAATGAATAACATTGTTAAAACTTAAACAGACTCAAAAATTAAAACAAAAATATTACCAATTTCAAAATATCACCAAAAGAAAACAAATTGAAAAATGGATTACGATTTAACAAGTGTAACTTATCATACTTATTATTGTACATGAATAATCATAAGCATAGTGTTCTTTGTATTTCTTAAGATAATAGTTTATCATCCATTACAATTAAATCAGTTATCAATAGCACAATTTGCTTATCACACCGAAAGTACTGTTATTAACATTGTTCAACAAGAAGAACCAATTCCGTGATAGGACGCACATAGCTGTTTCTGGTA
>NW_026860803.1:0-150196 GCF_026571515.1 Ruditapes philippinarum | reverse complement strand
TTTGTTCTTACCAGCACCTAAATCAAACCGACTCTGCAAAGTTTTTCAGTGGTCTCATTTCGGCGTCTTTTTTTAGGAATTCTGTTTTTCTCTGTTTAATATTTCAAGTACACTATGACTTCTTTGTAATTCTGTACACAGGTTATCTAAACTTTCACAAGACTTCATAACGTCACTTGTCAGTTCAATAATAATTGACGTTATAAACACATGTTGTGACGTATCATGGTGCAAATATATGTAAGTATAAGTGTTACAGGAAAAATTATTAAATATTTACCTTTTATGTTATGTATAATACTAAATACTAGATCAACGTAATTATTCATTGTTTTACAAATCTTCCATAACAGGCTAATTCACTTGAATGGAGTTTGTATATGAAATTGAAAACTCTCCAATTAACTAAAAATATAATAAGAAATACATTTTACGTTGTTTCGGCTGTAAACAATTTGTTCAATTATTTATCCATTTAAAAAGGATATTCAAGTGTCTTCTATAAATACAGGATTTATTTTCATCGAGTGATATGAAAATAAATATTTCACGAGTGGCAATGGCGACGAGTAAAATATAGACCTTTTTACAATACGATTCTTCCATAGCAACCAGTGTTGCATTTCGCGCATGCGCATTCTGCGAAGGGCAAAAAAAATAAATTAAAAATTATCTGTTTTGCATCACAGTCAAATGAAGGATAAAATCAGGTAAAGTGAACACTAAAAATGCATTATCACCGGGCCTGTTCTGACTATTTTCAGAATGCTAATTAACCCCGATTTCATATGTTATAAAATTTCTTTTATCTTTTTTATGAACTATTTCAACAACAATTTAGTTGACTCCCATTTGAATAACAGATATATCCACATAGAATCCACATGTTCTTTAAAAAAACTCAATGACAGGTCCGTGATCGTAAGTGGGCCCACCGTAAGGGGGAATTCTTAAACAATTTCCTTTTTCATGCCTTTTTATGGCAATCTTGACAACAAAGCTATAAAGGAATCTTTTCTATTTTTGTTTAAAGCCATTCTATATAAGTTTCTACCTTTTACCTTAAACTACCTCGGAATTGTCTATGAACTTCTTCTATATTTCTATGTTAGGCTTTGCTTTTTTGCCCTACGCAGATTGCGCATGTGCGGAGAAATACTACTTCCGGTCGATTTGTCATAGCAACGGACCGCGTCGTAAAAGGTCTAAAGTATAATAATTTTTATACAAGATGAAAATAAATCCTGTTTTGATAGAAAAAAATGAATTTTCTGTTTAATATATAATTTTACTCTTTTTCTCAATGTTATAAATAGGAAGAATTCCCTTTTAATTTTGTGTAATGCCTGAATTTAGAAGAAAGAAGTCCGGCAAGACACTAGTGAAAATACGTAAAAATATGTTTCACTGCAGTAAAAAATCTATTTTTACAGTAAAAATACGGATAATACAAATACGCATTTTATTTCATCAAAATTTCTCTATATTTCATGTATAAGTATGTAATATTTTTTTTATTTGTTCAATCATTAATTCATTTATGTATTTATTTGTTGCAAAAGAAGTATGAACAACCAAACAATGTCTTATCAACATAATGTTTATTTCGTTGTTTTATATTATTTTGTTTGCATAGATTATGATATAACAACCTCAAATGCTTTAAAATTAAACTAATATTTTACTGAAATCAAATCAAGTCTCACATTGTCTGGAAAAAAGTTCTTTCCTAGAAAATCCTTCAGGGGGAAAGATTATCATAAAATACTGTTTTAATTTCAGAGCACACACTTAATCCAAATAAATCCTCCCAGGACAATCATGCAAGCTTGTATTGTGCATATTTTAGATTATTCTTTTCCAAGATTCAAGATTTTAAACTGTTCATTGATTAAGTCCAGAATTTTTTAATCACTTTTTTTTCGAATCATATATGTTTTGAAACACATATACAAGTTACACAGAAAAATAAAAGAGAAACTACGTTGCTTGTTTGTGTGTTCGTTTATGTTTTGTTTTTCTGAAATATACAAAAAACTCAATATTTACAAAATAAAATTATCAAATAATGCATATAAAAACAAAAATTTATTAAAGCTTCATCTTAAATAAAAATCGTGTAGCATTTACTATTTACTGTCCAAGAAAAATCATATTTTAGTTTGATGTACAGGTTTATGTCATGCACACTGTGGTAAACAGTTGAGCTGCAATAGAAAGCATAAATATATCTAATACGAGTAGCGATTACGGTGCTCTTTTATGACAGATCAGACGGATAATGTATTGAATATCTTGCTACTTTATTATTTTAGGCAATCAAGATTAAACAATTAATTTCATTGATAATTAATTTTAGATCAGTCACGTCACAGAAGCACTGATGATATCGATTTTTAAAATATATGCTTTAACCTGAATTCAGTAGTCACACTACACCAGGTCACTATATTCATAACTCCTATATTGGAACATACAAACCAGTTTATTTTATTGAAAACAATTCAATCTGAATTTGAATCATAATTTTTCAGAATTATTATGGTTTGAAAGCTTTGAGATTGGAAATAAAAATGGAGAAATATCAATAATGATTATTAGAAATTTATGCTCAGTTTGTAATTTTTTGTACTCGATTTGTGATGCTGACTTACATTCTTATTTGAATAATATTACTTATACCCGAGTTATTCAAAGATTACACTTAAGTCCTTTTCATTTTATTTCATAATTTCTAAGTGCTCCATTAAACTTGGTTATTATCATAGGTTAAATAAGAATGTTAGCGTTCAGAAAATCACGCAATGGTGACATATACATGTACTTAAAAACCGTAGAAATTTTAAAGTGTTTGTTGTTTTAGTGTAACTAATACCTTTATTTGTACAAGCAACAATTACTGTAAAGAATATGATAGGGTAAAGGAACTAGCAACACGAGTTTTGACATGGTAATCAATTGTATTAGCCTTCATGTAGAAAAAAATAGTTAATCACTAAGATTACAATCTAGATCTCAAGAATAATTTGATTCTGGTACAAGTATTTGTTCTTTGATCTTGCCAACGAGGAATGCATTTATAATACTTCATGGCAGTAAATTAGCTTGTCAAACCTGAAATAAAATGTAGTCTCATATCATCGGTGTATTTTATCCAAAGAAATGTAATCTTAAAGCACAGTATATTATGCTATGCAAGAAGTATACATTAGAATCCATGGTACACTCTTTTTCAGGGAAATTCGTCGTTTGTGGTGAAAATAACGTCATTCAAAAGAAATTTCTGTGTTTCATTGTAGTGTTGTTCATTATCACCCCCGTATAAACACAGCAGATGTTTCTTAATTTTCATGTTGAATTATGCTTAAGCCGGTGTCAGGGAGTGTCGACGGTAATTTGTTCTTACCAGCACCTAAATCAAACCGACTCTGCAAAGTTTTTCAGTGGTCTCATTTCGGCGTCTTTTTTTAGGAATTCTGTTTTTCTCTGTTTAATATTTCAAGTACACTATGACTTCTTTGTAATTCTGTACACAGGTTATCTAAACTTTCACAAGACTTCATAACGTCACTTGTCAGTTCAATAATAATTGACGTTATAAACACATGTTGTGACGTATCATGGTGCAAATATATGTAAGTATAAGTGTTACAGGAAAAATTATTACATATTTACCTTTTATGTTATGTATAATACTAAATACTAGATCAACGTAATTATTCATTGTTTTACAAATCTTCCATAACAGGCCAATTCACTTGAATGGAGTTTGTATATGAAATTGAAAACTCTCCAATTAACTGAAAATATAATAAGAAATACATTTACGTTGTTTCGGCTGTAAACAATTTTTTCAATTATTTATCCATTTAAAGAGGATATTCAAGTGTCTTCTATAAATACAGGATTTATTTTCATCGGGTGATATGAAAATAAATATTTCACGAGTGGCAATGGCGACGAGTAAAATATAGACCTTTTCACAATACGATTCTTCCAAAGCAACCAGTGTTGCATTTCGCGCATGCGCATTCTGCGAAGGGCAAAAAAAATTAAAAATTATCTGTTTTGCATCACAGTCAAATGAAGGATAAAATCAGGTAACCTGAACACTAAAAATGCATTATCACCGGGCCTGTTCTGACTATTTTCAGAATGCTAATTAACCCCGATTTCATATGTTATAAAATTTCTTTTATCTTTTTTATGAACTATTTCAACAACAATTTAGTTGACTCCCATTTGAATAACAGATATATCCACATAGAATCCACATGTTCTTAAAAAAAATCTCAATGACAGGTCCGTGATCGTAAGCGGGCACACCGTAAGGGGGAATTCTTAAACAATTTCATTTTTCATGCCTTTTTATGGCAATCTTGGCAACAAAGCTATACAGGAATCTTTTCTATTTTTGTTTAAAGCCATTCTATATAAGTTTCTACCTTTTATCTTAAACTACCTCGGAATTGTCTATGAACTTCTTCTATATTTCTATGTTAGGCTTTGCTTTTTTGCCCTACGCAGATTGCGCATGTGCAGAGAAATACTACTTCCGGTCGATTTGTCATAGCAACGGACCGCGTCGTAAAAAGGTCTAAAGTATAATAATTTTTATACAAGATGAAAATAAATCCTGTTTTTATAGAAAAAATGAATTTTCTGTTTAATATATACTTTTACTCTTTTTCTCAATGTTATGAATAGGAAGAATTCCCTTTTAATTTTGTGTATTGCCTGAATTTAGAAGAAAGAAGTCCGGCAAGACACCAGTGAAAATACGAAAAAATATGTTTCACTGCAGTAAAAAATCTATTTTTACAGTGAAAATACGGATAATACAAATACGCATTTTATTTCATCAAAATTTCTCTATATTTCATGTATAAGTATGTAATATTTTTTTTATTTGTTCAATCATTAATTCATTTATGTATTTATTTGTTGCAAAAGAAGTATGAACAACCAAATAATGTCTTATCAACATAATGTTTATTTCGTTGTTTTATATTATTTTGTTTGCATAGATTATGGTATAACAACCTCAAATGCTTTAAAATTAAACTAATATTTTACTGAAATCACATCAAGTTCCACATTGTCTGGAAAAAAGTTCTTTCCTAGAAAATCCTTCAGGGGGGAAGATTATCATAAAATACTGTTTTAATTTCAGAGCACACACTTAATCCAAATAAATCCTCCCAGGACAATCATGCAAGCTTGTATTGTGCATATTTTAGATTATTCTTTTCCAAGATTCAAGATTTTAAACTGTTCATAGATTAAGTCCAGAATTTTTTAATCACTTTTTTTTCGAATCATATATCTTTTGAAACACATATACAAGTTACATAGAAAAATAAAAGAGAAACTACGTTGCTTGTTTCTGTGTTCGTTTATGTTTTGTTTTTCTGAAATATACAAAAAACTCAATATTTACAAAATAAAATTATCAAATAATGCATATAAAAACAAAAATTTATTAAAGCTTCATCTTAAATAAAAATCGTGTAGCATTTACTATTTACTGTCCAAGAAAAATCATATTTTAGTTTGATGTACAGGTTTATGTCATGCACACTGTGGTAAACAGTTGAGCTGCAATAGAAAGCATAGATATATCTAATACGAGTAGCGATTACGGTGCTCTTTTATGACAGATCAGACGGATAATGTATTGAATATCTTGCTACTTTATTATTTTAGGCAATCAAGATTAAACAATTAATTTCATTGATAATTAATTTTAGATCAGTCACGTCACAGAAGCACTGATGATATCGATTTTAAAATATATGCTTTAACCTGAATTCAGTAGTCACACTACACCAGGTCACTATATTCATAACTCCTATATTGGAACATACAAACCAGTTTATTTTATTGAAAACAATTCAATCTGAATTTGAATCATAATTTTTCAGAATTATTATGGTTTGAAAGCTTTGAGATTGGAAATAAAAATGGAGAAATATCAATAATGATTATTAGAAATTTATGCTCAGTTTGTAATTTTTTGTACTCGATTTGTGATGCTGACTTACATTCTTATTTGAATGATATTACTTATACCCGAGTTATTCAAAGATTACACTTAAGTCCTTTTCATTTTATTTCATAATTTCTAAGTGCTCCATTAAACTTGGTTATTATCATAGGTTAAATAAGAATGTTAGCGTTCAGAAAATCACGCAATGGTAACATATACATGTACTTAAAAACCGTAGAAATTTTAAAGTGTTTGTTGTTTTAGTGTAACTAATACCTTTATTTGTACAAGCAACAATTACTGTAAAGAATATGATAGGGTAAAGGAACTAGCAACACGAGTTTTGACATGGTAATCAATTGTATTAGCCTTCATGTAGAAAAAAATAGTTAATCACTAAGATTACAATCTAGATCTCAAGAATAATTTGATTCTGGTACAAGTATTTGTTCTTTGATCTTGCCAACGAGGAATGCATTTATAATACTTCATGGCAGTAAATTAGCTTGTCAAACCTGAAATGAAATGTAGTCTCATATCATCGGTGTATTTTATCCATAGAAATGTAATCTTAAGGTGACAACAGACACTTTCCGTGGTAATCACATAAATGTCATTTAAACCAACTTATTTTAGTAATAATTGTTATTTATTTAATCTTTGTGCATTAAATGTCGTTGATCATCATAAAAAATAACATATTTGAAAAAAATGTCTTTGTAAATGATTGATTTTTAATAAAAATCCTAAAATTTTAAATCGCCATATCAAAGTCATTTTTTTATTTTTTTGTCATCAAACTTTTGGAAAATAAACATACTTATAATATCTGGGGAACCGTGTCTCAAATTGTGTCTATCTTTTCTCAAAAAAATATTACGTAACGTCAAACATTTTATGCGACTTTTTTCACCATACATATTACGTAATTAAAGTTAATTAAGTCGCTGATTGAGCAAACAAAAATCCCTGACACGGTTCCCTCCGTAAATGAATTCCCTTTCATGTGCTTTAAACCGCATGTTAATTGCTTGATTATTAAAAAAGTTATGCCGATTCAAAGTTAGTCCGATCCGCATCAAACGAAGTGTCATAAATTGGCTGTTCTTTCTCGGACCCCTACGTTTCACGCTAAATAATTACATAATACACAAATATCGCACCAGAGAGGGTCACAAGTTGCGGTAACATACACTAACAACATTTTATGACCCAGTGACATCTGACCAATTAAAAAGTTGCTGATTAATATCAGTTTATAACAGAAATTTCTTCACATCTTAACGTGATTTACCGTTAGTCTTGTATCGGTTGCACATATCACGTGACTTTCGGTAAAATTTGAGGCACTCGGTGGGGGGGAAATGGGACGTATTTGTGCACCGCTAGCGGGGTATTTAATTGTTTCACATTTGAAGTTTATTATTATTATCATCAGCATTATTATTATATTATACCAGTGTCACTCTATCTGTGTACTCGTGTATGAAATTCCGTTAAAATATAAATTAAAATAACAAAAAAACTGAGCTTCTGACAGTATTTTAAAGTCCATGGTAGAGAAATAACAAATAAGAACGGGATTTTATATATTTTTTCCTCCAAATTGATATAAATGCTTCACATATTTTAATAGAAATAAAAGGTATCACTCGATCATTATGATCTGACCTTCTTGACTTCTATTATCATGAAAATCATCTATGCACGGCATAGAGATCCAGTTTCTACTGGGATATACAATAAATTCCAAACTTTCTCCCAGGTTTATTAGTACTGTGTTCGATTTACTAGCGAACAATTTATTCAAAGCATTCACTGATAATTTATTTTATTATCTTTTTTTATTGATTCATAGAGAAATAATCATCCTTAGACAACCTAAAATGGTTTAGAAATTTGTCAGGGAGACCTTACCACAAGTCATATAAGTTCACAAGTTCACGTAAAAAATGTTGTCTGTTTTTGTTGTTGTTTTACTTGACATTGTTAGAAAACGAGGTTGAATGTAAAGCAAGCCCTTGAATCCGTACAAAAGTCCATAAACTCAATGTAATATCTATCAGATTAACGGGACAGACAAATTATTTTCACACATTATGGATATTTTAGCAACTATATTTTTAATCAACCCCGTGGTCGTGCGATTTGTCGCTATGCTTAATTATTTATGTTTCATACATTATGTTACGTACATTGGCCGACAATTTCTTATTTTATAAAAAAGGCTAAATAAAAGGTAGACGATATTCATAAAAGATGTACGGTATTTGTACGATACATGAATTACGAGTAGTATGGACCAGTATGGACCGGTAATTCACGCATATATGGAACTACCGATTTCCCTCATTGATGCCTCAACAGGGGGCGGAGCGTTATCGATAATTGACAGGTTACGCGATAGCAGATAAAAATAGTACAGGTACCGTTTTAAAACGTTTAAAAACACATTTTTTGGACTAACTGCTTCCAAAATTAAATCACGAATGTGTTCAGAAAAGGTTGATAAATATACTAAGCAAAAAATCTCATTTTAGGTATTTTCAGTGATAATTGACTCCGTTGTCACCTTAAAGCACAGTATATTATGCTATGCAAGAAGTATACATTAGAATCAATGTTACACTCTTTTTCAGGGAAATTCGTCGTTTGTGGTGAAAATAACGTCATTCAAAAGAAATTTCTGTGCTTCATTGTAATGTTGTTCATAATCACCCCCGCATAAACACAGCAGATGTTTCTAAATTTGCATGTTGAATTATGCTTAAGCCGGTGTCAGGGAGTGTCGACGGTAATTTGTTCTTACCAGCACCTAAATCAAACCGACTCTGCAAAGTTTTTCAGTGGTCTCATTTCGGCGTCTTTTTTTAGGAATTCTGTTTTTCTCTGTTTAATATTTCAAGTACACTTCTTTGTAATTCTGTACACAGGTTATCTAAACTTTCACAAGATTTCATAAAGTCACTTGTCAGTTCAATAATAATTGACGTTATAAACACATGTTGTGACGTATCATGGTGCAAATATATGTAAGTATAAGTGTTACAGGAAAAATTATTACATATTTACCTTTTATGTTAATACTAAATACTAGATCAACGTAAATATTCATTGTTTTACAAATCTTCCATTACAGGCCAATTCACTTGAATGGAGTTTGTATATGAAATTGAAAACTCTCCAATTAACTGAAAATATAATAAGAAATACATTTTACGTTGTTTCGGCTGTAAACAATTTGTTCAATTATTTATCCATTTAAAGAGGATATTCAAGTGTCTTCTATAAATACAGGATTTATTTTCATCGAGTGATATGAAAATAAATATTTCACGAGTGGCAATGGCAACGAGTAAAATATAGACCTTTTTACAATACGATTCTTCCATAGCAACCAATGTTGCATTTCGCGCATGCGCATTCTGCGAAGGGCAAATTTTTTTTTTAGAAATTATCTGTTTTGCATCACAGTCAAATGAAGGATAAAATCAGGTAAACTGAACACTAAAAATGCATTATCACCGGGCCTGTTCTGACTATTTTCAGAATGCTAATTAACCTCGATTTCATATGTTATAAAATTTCTTTTATCTTTTTTATGAACTATTTCAACAACAATTTAGTTGACTCCCATTTGAATAATAGATATAATTCCACATTTTTTAAAAAGAAATCTTAATGACAGGTCCGTGACCGTAAGCGGGCCCACCGTAAGGGGGGATTCTTAAACAATTTCCTTTTTCATGCCTTTTTATGGCAATCTTGGCAACAAAGCTATAAAGGAATCTTTTCTATTTTTGTTTAAAGCTATTCTATATAATTTTCTACCTTTTACCTTAAACTACCGCGGAATTGTCTATGAACTTCTTCTATATTTCTATGTTAGGCTATGCTTTTTTGCCCTACGCAGATTGCGCATGTGCGGAGAAATACTACTTCCGGTCGATTTTTCATAGCAACGGACCGCGTCGTAAAAAGGTCTATAATAATTTTTATACCACACGATGAAAATAAATCCTGTTTTTTTTAAAAAAATGAATTTTCTGTTTCATATATATTTTTATTCTTTTTCTGGAAGAATTCCCTTTTAATGTTGTGTATTGCATGAATTTAGAAGAAAGAAGTCCGGCAAGACACCAGTGAAAATACGAAAAATATGTTTCACTGCAGTAAAAAAATCTATTTTTACAGTGAAAATACGGATAAAACAAATACGAATTTTATTTCATCAATATTTCTCAATATTTCATGTATAAGTATGTAATATTTTTTTTATTTGTTCAATTATTAATTCATTTCTGTATTTATTTGTTGCAAAAGAAGTATGAACAACCAAATAATGTCTTATCAACACAATGTTTATTTCGTTGTTTTATATTATTTTGTTTGCATAGAACTCGAATGCTTTAATATTAAACTTATATTTTACTGAAATCACATCAAGTTCCTAGAAAATCATCCAGGAGGAAGATTATCATAAAATACTGTTTTAATTTCAGAGCACACACTTAATCCAAATAAGCTCAGTTTGCAATTATTTGTACTCGATTTGTGGTGCTGACTTTCATACTTATTTAAACAATATTGCTTATACCCGAATTATTTAAAGATTACACTTAAGTCTTATTAATTTTATTTCTATTCATTTTAAATGCACCATTAAATTATGGTATTATCATGGGTTAAATAAGAATGTTAGCGTTTATCAAATATTCAAACAAGTCTTAGGTGTACATGAATTCATTAAATAAAATTTCCTTTTCTGTTTTGAGAGAATTAGTCTTATTGCCAATCCTATACTTAATACAGCAAAACAATCGAAAGCCTCATTGAATGGATAAGCTGAAGCGAAATGTTCGGTATTAAGAAACAACGTTTTCTATGACACAGCTAAGAGAGCAGTTATCAAATCTGGAAAAGGAACTTCTTAGAGAGTTATGACAACAATAGCATAAAGGTGAAATTTGCAGATTCGGTATGATTGTGAATGTTAATATGAGATATAATAAAAAGTGCAGCATCTCTCACAGTCCCTCCCACTTTCCAATTCACACTTAAACCTAATTCAATCTTCAAAATTAAAAGTATTGGAATCACTGACCTAGAAGGACCAAATACATCCTTAAATACTGATATAAAAATATGGAGCCTTGTTTCACTTAAAATGTATTCAAAACTAGGATGGGAATTTTTTACTTTCTGTTAGACAGACAATAGATATTGTACATATTATGATGAATAATTGCAGGAATCAATTAAGCTTAGTTATGTTATTGATAAGTTTCTAAAAATAGAACTGTAGACAAGCTTCCGTGTGATGGTTATAAATAATTAAAGAAATATTTTTTTAATGATAACCATTAAATAAATAATGACGGGATACATATGTAACTCACTGAATTTTTGCAATATTTCTAAATTCCAGTGTTCTATAAATTCTTAGGTTAGTGCTACTAAAATGTCAGATTATTGTTTAAAGCAGTATTGATTTAAGAACATGTCTGTTATTTCTATACTAATTAAGCAAAATACACGCTCTGATTTATGTAGTTACATTCTAATCTGATTATTGCGTCGTAATCTTATCTTTTTCAATAATAGATGTCTTTGTTTATTGGTGGAGTGATACATTAACCTAGGTAAACACAAAAATAGTGTTCTCAGGAGGAACATGTAGGAGCCTGTGGAAATTATGTATGGTAATTCTATTACATTATAGCATTCTTAAGCAAACATTCCGACCATTATTTACAAATAACTAGGTAATAAGACAATAAAAGTTAGTCAAGGATGTCATTAATGAATTACCGTGGAATAGATAAATTGTTATGATAGAAATAATTCATGTTTGACAGGTCAGACACTACTCGATTTAATGTTAAGATGTATTATTCTCTGTCAATTATTAACTAACAATTTAAAATTGTACTGGGAGACCATCCATTCTATTTCCTGATGGACACTATAGCGTCATATATAATTATCATATATTTGTTAATTGGCTGCGTAGGAACTCTTTCATTAAATGGCAATAATACATATGCTTTTACGACAAAAATATCGGAATGATATATATATGAGCCGCGTCACGACAAAACCAACATAGTGCGTTTGCGACGATCATGGATCCAGGCCAACCTGCGTATCCGCGCAGTCGGATCAGGATCCATGCTGTTCGCTATCAATATTTCTACTTGTAATAGGGTTGGTAAGCGAACAGCATGGATCCTGATCAGACTGCGCGGATGCGCAGGCTGGTCTGGATTCATGCTGGTCGCAAACGCACTATGTTGGTTTTGTCGTGATTCGGCTCATATATAGAGCGTTGCAAACGAGTCTGACACATCTAGTCAAAATAATTACAATGTCACATTTTTGCATGCCTTAAATATACATTGAACAGATAAAAGCATCGTCCAATACGGTTTCTCCTGACTTGTTCTCGTCCAAGTATTGTATTGTTGATGATAAATAACCTATACGTATTTCCATAAGAAAATCGGGACTAATTATATATTTTTTAATGTGTAACTACTTTCTTGTTTTCCAAATAGGTTCCAAAGAAACCAATCATGTCTTAAAATAATTTAATGTTTTTTTCAACTTCTTTTTTTAAATGAGGAAAGAACGTTTGCCTTTAGAATAGATAATCCTTTATAATATTATATAAATAATGATCATCAGATAGAAATATTATGTAACTGTACTTAACTAAATTTGTCTTTTTCAACACACGCTTTTAAATCGCAATCTTTGTCATCCTGAAACATTTCAACTGATAAAGATTTGAATATAACTGAATATCAGAAGCATATATGTCTTTATTTTTCAACCACGAGAACGAATACTGTCGTTTGTTGTGTTAGAGTAACTAATAACGTAATTCGTATTTGACACAATTTGATAGGGTCAATGCACTTGTAGCGCTTTCTTGTTTTTGGTAATCAATTAAACTAGCATTCATGTATAAAAACTAATTAATCACAGCCTTTACTTAAATAAGATTAAGAACGTAGATGTCAGGAAAAGTTTCATTATTGGGTATTGGTCCTTGGATCAGTCTGTGACGACGTTTAATAGGACAGTTGATTGGTTTAAATTTGATTCAAAATCATAAAGTTCAGAAGTTTTCTTACATTTTCTGTATATATTCAATCAACATAATTAATAATCACAAAATTACATGAAAATTGCAGACTCAGTTTGATTGAGTCTGTACGTGAGTGATAAGGATAAGGTGCAACATCCCTCATGCCCCTCTAGCACCGGTACTCAATTTTCAACACTTAAAATTGTTGCGAAGGACCAGAAAAATATAACAACACTGAACTATTAAGTCTATATATTTTATCAGACGAAATCAACTGAATACATGATCAATGACCAATGAATGTTTTATGTCGTGCTAAATCCCGTTGTAACAAATGCACATCTTACGTATTTTTACAAAATGAGAATATAATGCGTCGTAATTTATAATTTCACATATTTTCAAATTTCTTAAAATGTGCTTTATCTATTTTCCCTCGTTTACACGTTCTTTTTATTTTTGAGAAAACTATGAGAAATGTGATTTATTTTTCTCAAGCAGAAAAGAAATACATTTATTTAATGTTTACACACGAATATAAGAAATTTGTAAATTTTAACATGCAGGAGTTCAGCGCAACCAATTCATTTAAATTAAAAAATATATGGGTTACCAATTTATTCAATTCTTTGTCTTATAAACAGAACACAAGCAACTTCTAAATCAAAACTATGATAGACTATGATAGACTCGAATCAAATTATTTAACAACTGTATATTATTATAACATTCTACTGCGATCTTTCTAATAAAAATGCCATCAAATTAATATAAAATATAATTGCAAATAATTATTATTGTTTTATTATTTTTATAGTGGTTCAGTTGAAATTCCATGTGTAAAAAATAATCACAGAACCGCTAAATTAAATATATTTTCACATAAAGGTTTACATTTTTAGGGAAAAAGCAAAACGTATTTTCGATTGTTGATGTTATATTTTGTCATGCCGGCCCAAATTCCAATACGATACTGTTAGACAAGTGAGGATCTGTCAGAAATAAGTTATCCTAAGTCAAAATTATTTTCCAATTATCTGTCTTAAGTTTTTTTTTTTTTTTTTTTTTTTTTTTTTTTTTTTTTTTTAATTTAATGTTTGGTTATGCGTAATCGACAGTCCCATTTTACATTGCAGTATGCACAGCAGTGATATGAAATAATCATTGCACTTTATCAGACAATAACTACATCTACAGACAGTTTGTTAATCTTTTTGAACATTATCATAACATACTGGAAAACGTTCCCCTTATATGTAACACAGTGTTAATCTTATTAAATAAAACCTATACACTTCATTATCGTGCAGTGTTACAAAGCACAATGTCAGCCAATTTAATATATGATTACTAAACTAAAGTAAAAAAAGTATCAGTTAGAATCATTTATAGAGCTATTATTTGTCACATATGGTACACATAATGATACAGCTGTTTATTCCTTATTCTTAAATTGGGATTTTGTAATAGTTCTTTACATTCATTTTTCAATACATTAACCTAATATATATTTTTTCTGAAACTGAAGCTTTTCAATCTTATTTCTAAAAGGCCTATTTTTATTTATTAAAAAAAAGAGAATTCTTATCACAGAAACAAATCATTCATGTATGTTTTATTGCTATGTAGAAATTAAAGATGAAATTTATCTATGTTAGCACAATTATATGGCTGAAAATCCGTTTTAACCACAAATAATTAACACAAACGAAATAAATTTTATAGGGAACATTTCAGAATATACTGGTTTCATTGACTATAATTCTACATTAGTGATATTAATGCCAATTCACCTACAGTTACAATATTGAATAGTTAAATTAATAATGAACCCAGGAGGTTGGTAACGGACATTTGCATTCATGTGCCCATTCAAGTAATACTACCAAGCTTGAACACTTGTAAATCTATCCAATTTGTAATGTATTGTATACGAATAAGTTACATATTTCTGTTGCAATAACAGTCACGAAGTTTCAGAACATTTGACTGATGATTAATTACATTTTCTTCTATAAGCAAGCAAGACATCAATCGGAAACAACTGTATGAAAGTAAAAAACAATATCCGCTTATATGAGACACAACTCTAAAGAAACACTAGTCAATCATTCATTATACAGTTAGCGGTATGATCGGTCTTTTTTAAAGGTTTATTTTGGTCTAAGGCATTATCGGAAATAAATAAATAACCATTTTCTGAATTGGTATCTTAAGTATAGTTAGTTATACCATAAACATTTTGAAACTACATTCATGTACATACTATATACATTGTTGCTTTTTATACTCGTATATAAATGTTTTTTTTTTCAGTTTGACGTTTTTTTGTTATTACATTGCAGAAACTTAGCATTAAAACATATAGTTTTCTCAATCAAAGGTAAACGTTTATGGGTAGAACAAAATAGTCTTTATTTTTTTTGGTAAAATATATTGTTCAGTCTTCCACAATATCTGAGTTAAAGAATAATTTAGCTTCCATGTCAGAGGGTTCAAGCTATATCAACTTATTTCCATAATTATAATAAAACATATTATGATTTAAGTAATTGATAGATCACTACTCTGACCTTATATTTGAATAAAAATAGATTTAACCACAAACATGGACTTGTACTTCATTTCTTTACAAAATGTAGTGGTGAAAATCTTATTGTATCCACTAATCTGATTATTTGAATAAGACAGGTCAGGGATCTATGTATTTCATTCTAATATAATTTTGCATCGTAATATTTTCATTTAAATGCAAGTTGTCTTGCTTTATGGCGGTATGATACATTAACTAAAGTTAGTACAAACAGGAGAATTGTCTGAGAACTTGTTAAAATATATATGGTAATATTAGTAGATAAATGCATAATCTAAAATACCCAACTAGGTAATAAATCTGTAATATCTAGATAATAACAATCATCTGAACAACGAACCATCGTGGAAATAGGTAAAATATATGAATTGGGAGCATTGCAATTTAGATAAGTTACTCTATAAGATAAAGTATGAGGTGTTTTTTTTCTTATAAGAGTTTCATTTCAGTGTTGTTATACTTATCCCAGCACTTTTAAGTGTTGAAAACTTAGTACCGCTCAAGCCGGTGCTGGGGGAGACGTTGGGGATGTTGCACTTTTTTTATCCCTCATAGACTCAATTAAACGAGTCTGCAATTTTCATTAGTTTTGCTTCCGATGGATAACACTTCAGATTTTTATACTTCACAACAGCAGGTGTTACGTACCATGTAACATCTGTAAAATTTGCCCCGTTCTTCACTTCCGTGTTGTTACTTTTATCCTCAATCCAGTGCTATGGATGTGAGGGATGTTGCACTTTTTCTTTTCATTATCAAGATTGCCGACAAATCACAGACAAAGAATGTATACATTTTACAAAATATTCTTTACAAAACGAATATACATTAAAATGTGTACACATATGGGCAACTAACTGGGCGCACCGCCAACAAATTCTATAAAATAATAAAAATGTAGATAAATAATGACAAAAAGAAATGTTAAAATACTATTAAAGTAATGTTTTTAATGTGATTTGTTGTCGGCTAATACGTCATTACAAATGTAACAAGTGAACTGTTATACAATTCTATGGTTTATCTGAAAAGCTTTATGTCTTCATAATAAATTTACACAGAAAGTAAAAAAGTAATTAAGATAACGTTGTTTCTGCATTAAACAATTTATGGCATTCAAGAGAACAATTCCAAAATTATCAACCAGATACGGATTCCCCACAATTCCCACTTAAATTGTACGACCGAGAATACATCGTTGTATATTTCTGAACATTCTTTTAATTATTCATGTGTTCCTAAAATATACACAATCATTGTATTGACTGTCTAAGTGAAATATTTTCAGCACACATTCAATAGAAAATAATATTCATACATTTTAAGAATTATCAGGTATTTGTTGGGTTGCTGTAGATGTGATAACGACCAATAAAATTTAATGGAAACTTCGTCTTATATGTCATTTGCTTGATAAAGTTCTTGATCAATTAGTTAATAATCAATATATTGACATGCAAAAGCAATTTATAATTTAATGTCCCAGAATGACACACCCTTTTTCATTCAACTTAAAGAATTAAAACATCACTTTTCTCAGGCATAATTATAGTCATATCAAATAAGTAATAGTCAACTGCAAATTCTTAAAATTCCCTTTAATATAACAACGTTTCGGCTGAACAAAATACTTAAAAAAATATTGTATAATGATAATTCATACCAAGTCACATTCTTCAATTTTATCCAAATACATTTTTTTAATTTGTTGTTGTTTTTCGTGTGTTTTTTAACTTATTGTCAGTGTTTATAAGACACTTAAAAAGTGAAAAATATTGTACAATTAAAGAAAACTTGTGTGATCTGGAAAAACGTTCAACACAAGCAGCTTTAGATTACTATAAAAGCTCTTTTAATTAGCAAGGATTATTGCTTTGCTGGATCCGCAGGAGAATATCTATATATCGATAGACTGTTAGAGCCATTGTAACCACAATAAAGCTGTGATCACGTTCATTTTACGGATATGTATACGGAGCAGTGTATGTCATATTAATTCCAGAATATTAAAGATTTCTCTACATTATCTAGCTTATCATGTTCGTCCATTTACTTCCGAAAAGTGTTGCCCTTTAACAGTCGAAAACATAAAATGTCATTTAAAAATGAACATATTATTTATCTAAACCTTGATTGAATAGAATATTTAGATATATTTTTGCAATTAAATCATTTCTAACGTATTATTTATATAACGATATAATTATATCAATATGAACAGAACAGAACAGAACAGAACAGAAATTTTATTTGAATCTAACTTGAACATTTACAGTTCATCGTTACATACAACAAATTTTACATGCACATAGTAATAATGTAAATATCATATTATAAACATGCAAACAACTTTACATATTTCATCAGATCATAACAAAGAATTTAATTCATTTGTTCTTAATTTAAAAGCATTTCTGCAAAACAGAGCCAATTTGTTTAAGACCTTTACATTTGTAGAATTCAACAATTGTGTGAGTTTGAGCATATGTATCGAATACATTTAAAATAAACAATATGTTAGGAATTTAAGACCAGTGACAGGAAAACACAGGAAAATAACAATATAAAAGCATGCATGTTGAAAGTCTTCTAAAAGATATTGATAACTTATAACATAAGAACAATTTGCAACATTTACAATGAGATGTATTTATATACAAAGTAAGATTTAATTATATATTGTTGTCAATGTAATATAAAGACAAGCCCTAACAGGGCAAAAGAACTCTTAATCACAATGTTTAGCCATTTTAAAAGATATATATCTTAGTATGGAAAAATTGAGCTAAGATATTTCAATACCTTGATTTAAGAAACAATAAAAAGGAACAATTGTTGTGTATCACACTTTTTCAAAAATAATATCATAATGTCTTGAATGAATATAAATAATCTGAATAAAAATTAATACAAACAATCTAGCTTCCTACAGAAAATTACTTAAGCAATATTGTCGTTTACATGTATTAGTTTTTTTATCATATTTTCCTTATGTTCAGCTATTTATTTCTAATGTGAATTTTATAGCTTAAAACAATTCATGCTACAAAGCAAAATAAATAGGACTATTCTTTACACAGACCAAAGACATTAAATATAAGTGCCTTTGACAAAAAGATTCACACAAGTCAATTTTCGGGTAAAACACCAATCTCAAATAAATGTATATCAAAGAAAAGCATTAACTTATTATAAATATGAATATTATAATTCCTAAGCGTCTGATATCCCATGTCGTATTAGAATGATTCTTTCATTGCACATTTTATCATTTCACACCAATCGTTTCAACAATTACACGTTGAAATACACAAGTTATAATCAAATGTAATTCCAATATTTCAATGAAGCAGCTTACGCATCGACATCAAAATGAGAATTTATTGTCTTGTCAAATATAATTTCTCATATTTTCGTATTTCCTTTAAACGCATATCGTTTATCTTCTCCGTTCCTTACATGTTACCACGACTTTTATTATAAGCAGACAAGGCAATGCGTGATTTATTCTTTCTCAACAGTAAATAGAAACTTATATTTTGTGTTAACAAACGAATAAAAGGAATTTGTATAATCTAACATTTTAACAACAGGAATTGTGTTTACTTTTGAAAAGATTGATTAAGTATTTTTTCTTATAAAATGATGAAATGCATTTTATTTATCAATACTTTTGTGTCACTTGATCACAAATACAATAATTTAACTGTACCGTATTGTAACATGTTTTAACATTTTTCAGAAGAAAAAAAAAACATTAAATGCTTCAAAAAAACAGAACAAAAAATGTTAAGTTCAGTGACGTTAAATAAATGATAGAAATAGAACAACTTTTGTGCAAGTAAAATACCTTATCGCATTAATGTTCATTTCTTTACAGGCATATATAAATGGTAATGCAATAAGGGACGAAGTAAAGGCATTTGCGAATGATGAAGAGATATTTTATGTCACGTCAGCCTATTTCACAATACTACAGGGAGATTAATGTGGATCAAAATTATCTGATCGTGAGAAAAAAGTTCTATTATAATTATCTGTCTTCAGTTTTATAAATGTGCTTTTCGGTTATTGCTGATTAAATTAATGCTACTCCCGAGTTTTATTGCAATATCACAGCATTTCATCTAACATGTTTAAACTGACTTTATAAACATATAGTACAAATCTTTTTTTCTCAAAAATATTTAACCTTTTCTCACCATAATTTAAAAAGTTTTCATCGTATGCACATCTAATTATGTTGCATTGTAATTATGAACAATCCATAACATACCGTTTAATAATGTTACAAAGCATAACGTTCAACTTGGCCAATTAGATAACAAATAGAAATTCACTGCAATTGTATCATTTTACCTTTTAAAACAGATATCACATCGCTAAATTCATATGCACGCAGCGAGAAGCAAGTGGTATGAAATCAACAACCTTAACCAATAAATCACTGTGCCACGGACGTCCCCATAGCTACCATTTACACCCCCTAGCACCGGCTTAAAAGGAATTTAATATTCAACCATGAAAATGGTGAAAATTTGAAATTAGGAAAATCTTCAGATTTGTTCGTACTGTCTTCCATGTGACACATTTTTTCACGTTTTTTTTTTGCCATTCCGTGAAAAGCAGCTTATGGACCCTAAGTATAACAATGATGTGCCCCCAAAAAAGGTCACAATACTTGTAAGACAATATTTCTTGGTAAGAAAATATTGTTTATTTAACGATTAAAGCCTAAAGCAAGATATTGTATCAGAGAGATTATTGCTTTATTCAATTCATTAAGTCACGCACTGCCAATATGTCTTGCGGAAATAAGCTTCACAATTACAATATTGCATGTTTTAATTAATAAAGAACGAACTCACGAGGCGTTTACGATTGCATTTGTATCAGATTCATATAATAGGTACACTATCACCACGACTGGGTTATTTTCAGAACAGCTGATTTACAAGCAATAACATTTCTCCAAAGTTTAACAGTATGAAGAAAACAGTCTTAGTATACTGATGTAACATTGAAACTGAAGATATATATAACATGATGTATTTTGAAATGTACACTCATGCCTACAAAGCCATATACTGTTTATCATATTCTTTGATATGGAATTTCATCAAAAGAAAGAATGATACTTGTAAATAATATTTGAATAAATCTATCTTTGAAGTCATAGTTATTCAAAACAATATACATTGTGAACATCTCTATTGTTGTTTTCTGTTATTGTAATATTATGGTGATTGGCCAAAAGTCAATATTGGAAAATGTTTTTGATTAATTATAAATCTAGCTAAAAATAAGATTATTTTTTATAAATTAATCATAACAGGTAATATCATTCTGATAGATGTTTATAGAAATTTCTTCTGGTCATATGAGTTATTTACTGTTCATGGAAAATAAGTTAAAAAAATTGAAAAGAATTATGGCAAAATGTAAACTTATTATGTCTTTCACCTGTTCACTCAATATATTGGCTGGGTATAATATCACTTTAATTATGTATAATTGGATAGAAAAAACATTATAATTCAAACATATAATGCGGTGCTCCAGATTAACTTAATAACTCCGTTCCGTCTGCTTTGCTTTCCCCTTTCGGTTTTTGTAAATATATGATTTTAAAACAAATAAAGATCACTCAACTATTGTTGTACATGTACTCTCTCTCCTGTACAACAATTTCGAATGTTTCATTATCTTTCACTTTCTTACGAGAGGACATTCATTGACCTACAAAGGGTATGTGCTTTTGTTTATGTTTTGTTTTATTTTGTTATAAATGTACTATAAATTTGTTTGAATATGATTTTATTTCTGTTGCATTTATGATTTTTTAAAACGACCATGAACAATAATTAATCCTTATTTACTTTTATCAAATTATCAATTTTATCTTAAATTATATTGGTCGACGTAACTCGAATGTTATTTATGCAAATCCTTCACACACTCACATTGTATAGGAACGTAAAATGGCTGAAGAAGCAGACAAAAACGGTGTTGATGCTGACTTAAAAAACAAGCCTCTTGTTTTTTAATAGAATTAATCAAATTCATACACATGTTGTCGTATCTATTTCATACAGGACTGTAAAATGGCTGAAGGAGGTGGAACACAGTTATTGAAAGATGGTTCTGATGCTGACTTTGATCTCACATGCACACCTTGTGGAGAAGACAATATAAGAAAAGAGTCTATCAAATATTGTCTTGAATGCCAAGATTATCTTTTAATCAACTGTACTAAGCATCATGGTCCAATAAAAGCGACAAGAAGGCATGTGCTTGTTGATGAGAATGCTGCCATACAATGCTTAGTTGTTGCCAAGACCAAATGCCATTACCACCCAGTTCGTGACACTGAAATGTACTGCAAAACACATGATATGGTTTATTGTACCTTGTGCATTGCTACAGAACATAGGTATGGTTTCATATTAGACAAATCATAGTAGTCACTTATGTCACTGTCTCATCTATTGGTTTGAACTATAAATGAACGTATTAGTTTGTTACTTCAACATGTGGTTTGACAGGGGTTTTTTTATTGTACTCTTATTTTTTAATGCTGCATTCCTTGAACTAAACAGATAATCAGTGTATAGATTTACTTTCAAACTGTCAACATGTTTTTCACATGATCATTATAGTCTGATTTTTTACCTGTCAATTATAAATACACTATAGCACTCATTTGAATAGTCGATCCCACTTCCGTTTTGTCCTTGTAGTTTACAAGAATTAATATGGAGAATATAACTAAGGTTTTGAAATGTCAAAATTATATACATGTAGATTAATTAATATATGGATCATTGGCACATCCGCATTAGCACAATCGGTCAGACGATTACCCAATATTTAAAAGGTCTGATGTTCTATCCTTAAAAATTACTATTGTCTCGATTTTTATTTTGTATATGGCACTGAAATGATTTTTTTCTTTCTATCCGAACGGAATTTAAATGTCAATTATTTTATCATTGTATTTTAAAAAGAGTATAGACTTTACCAAACTAAGTGCAAAACATATCAAAACGAACAACATATTAACACTTATAGCTTTGATAATGTTGCAAATGTAAATAAGAAAAAAAATATGGATTAAGCGGTTTCATCTTACAATTTGTATTACATTTAGAAATTATAAAGCCGTAGTTTACCATATTGTGCTATAACACTTAGTTTAACGATTATCCAGACACAAATAAAACTTAATCAGATTTTACTGCGTGCATCTCAAGGAATCTATCGAAGGTTAATACATGTTGTGTGCATTGACCGTATAATAAGTATGTAATACGCAAGTTAATAAAATCAAACAATACATAATATTAATTAATATTAATAAACATTTGTACTGCATTCTTCTTTAGAGCTTGCGAAGAAAAAAACCAAAATAGAGGTTATATCTAAGCAAAGTGTAAATCAGACAGATATTCAACGACTGACAACGAAATGAATGTGGCAGGATTGAAAAGCAGAAATAGGTCGTACAGGAAATTATTTATGCTACTGAAGTAAATTTGATTGAACGTATTAGAAAATTTAAAAAGGCTATAACTTAATCTGTAGATATGAAGTTTTATAAATCTTTAGACAATGTTTGATTCGAATATTGCACTGTCGTCAAGAAAAATTTGGAAATTGAAAACGAAGAACTTCTGCAATCATTTTCCAGACTTAATGCAGAGCAACTGTCCGTTAACATGAAATTGATTAGTAAAATTATAACAGAGGCCTATAGAAGTGTTGAAAAAGATGAAACAAAATTTTTTTTTTCAGGGGTGATGAAAAGTAAGAAAGTTATGCATTTGAAACGGACTCATTTGATACAGTAAATATCGAAGTTAGAACACAAAAGACACGTTTACCTAACAACTACAAAATGAAGGCAAAGATAGAAGTGAATGTGAGTATTTCTAATGATGCGTCCTCATGTTTGATAATTAAAATTTGCCAACTGCCCGATGGGCAAATTATTTTGGCTGATGGTAGTAACAACTGGATGAAAACTAAAATATCACTTCTTGTAAATAAATACATTTTCTATGAATAGAGACAATTTCATATTATCATGTAGCTTCTGTCTGGTAGAAGAAATAACTTTGTCCTTTCTTTAAATTAAGTAAGTTATACAGATTTTTTACAGGATATTTCTCCCTAGCGGCTCAGGTAATATCTACAAACAATCGTTTATACAGGGCCATATAACCTGTCAAATATTATTATAACTAATAATAGACACGGCTGCTGTCAAATTATCAAGAAATCTAAAAAAGGAAATTAACAGTATTATAAATTCGTTATAAATATTCCTGACAGGTGATATGGCCGAATTTAAACGGTTATTTGTAATATATTTACAAACAACCGTTTATATAGGGCCATATAACATATCAACAATCTTTATAACTAATAATGTGCATGGCTGCGATTACTTTATGAAGAAATCTCACCTTTTCTTTAAAAATATGCTTGTTGTATTATAAATTCGTTATAATATTCGTTATTTCGACCTTATATAACGGTTGTTTACATTATAAAATAGACAAAAACAGAATCCCTAATGAACACTCTGAATGCAGAATTGAAAACACTCCCCTAGCCACCATAAGAATTGCACGAGGTTAATAACAAAAGACACATTAGCTCTGACACATTAAATGATAAATTACAATTATTCATGGGATGTAAATAAAAATCAGATAATCTCGTAAAAAGGGTGTATTGTTTCTGCTTAGTTTTAATTATTTTATATCAATAATATATTTAAGAGATACTCATGATCGTCTCTGCATTATGCTGAATTACACGTTGATATTTTTTTCATTGGTTTTGAAGGCATTCATTTAACCTCAATATTTCCGGAGATAGTTATCAATAAAGTGTACTTTTGATGTGTTAAAAACTAAAAGAAAAGATAAGAAATACATTAAGAATGTCTAGCTAATCGTATATATAGGTCGGACATCTCTCACTTAATGAACTGGGAGAGTTTTTACGGCCTCCACATAGCAGAAACAATATTGGTGTGACAACAGTAATCCAACAGGTAGCGACCAAGCATGACAAGATTAAAATATTAAACGCTTTTTAAAAGCTTCGTTTGATTGAACCTGCTGAACCAGGTCCCTATTTTAGGGTTATATGCAGAATTAGATATTTGATATGATAAAAAACTTATACAGCTTTGTAAATATAGAAAGGATCACAGAAATCTTTTGACACTAATGTGTTCTTCCCACTTGAAAGCACCAAATAAAATTTATAAAACGATGCGCGAGTCTTAAACAACATAATCATTGGCAGTACAAAACAGAGATTCGAGAGTGGATCACAAGTTATGAACCTTGCGTATCACATACACCTTTCATAAGTGACGACATGATTTTAATTAAAGACATTTCCAATATCCGGTTAAACAATCATTTCATGATATAGATTATATAAAAATTGTCCTCTCCCATTTAAACATGAAGTAAATATGCCTCAAACAAATCATGATCGTAGATGTGTAGAATAAATTCTTGACGGTGTTTTATGAAAGGTAACCAAAATATTCATTCAAATATAGTTTTTACTAGAATTATAACGTTATTATAGTCAGATAGGGTTGACGGTTATATGAGTATGTTATCAATATTAATGAGTCAATAATAATGAAAAATAAATATGACTGATTATATTATTATCAAAAATGTTGTTTCTTTATATTTTTTTTATATTTCTTTTTTAGATTTAGTAGCTTGAACATTATTTAAGATACAAATCATCATATCAAAAAAAGAAGATATGATAATTTTACATTAAAATATGGTTACCAGTTTGTAGGTATACTTAAATGCTATCTTTATTTGTAACGATACACTTTAAACCAAATTTTGCAAAAATCATACATGTATTACTTTAACAATGAATGCGACCTTAACTTCGCTGTTTACGTGTGATACGGCAAAACTTGATAACCTATATTCAACGTTAACAACGGCCATTAATATCAAACCGAAACAAGAATATAACTTCTTTTAGGACAAGGTAAAGCTTTCATTTCTAGTTCTGATGCTGTTGTTTTCAACGTTTGTGTTAGAAATAAGGTAAAGCTATACACAATGTATTAATTCTATTAAAGCTGTGTCATGTACTGAATTAACGATTATTATGTTTTTAACGGTTGAAAGGTATTTTTACATAATATCTAAAGAAATAAAAAATAACCGAATTAATTAACTAGGCAAGTAAAAAGGACTGAAATGTCCACTTTATAAATCTGTTTCTGGCTTAAATGTTTCTTTATCGATCACAGCTATCTTGTATTTAAAATGAGGTCATGGATACATCTTACGTGTATTTTGTCTTGTTTCGGTTTCAAGTGCAGAAAACAACGATATACATATCTATTTCGCTGATGTAAATTTCAATGGAACATTTGAGGGTTTGAAGCGTAATAGCAACATACTGATTTGGCTTCAATTTGTCTTTTATACTTATAATATGTATGCATGCAGTTTTAAAAAAAGTGTGTCCGATATATCTGCGTCAAAACTGTACTGAACTTATCTGTGTCGTAGTGGGCCATATGAAGAATAATGTGCAATAGTAAAGCTTGTTTAAACCATTGACTTTCATTTATCACTACAGAGTGTGAATTTTAGAAAAATATAGTTTCACATCTCATTGCCTAATGATAACAGAAATACAGTGTAGTTTGATTTAAGAATGAAATGTGTTATTCACAATGAATTCTTGTTTTATAAGTTGGCGAACTGACTTGCACATATTATGTGTTTGTGGTTACGTTAACATGAAATTATGCCATTCGTTATTTTGATCAGAGATGAAAGTTGATTAGTCGCTGTTTGCAAAGTTTCGACTGGTTGGCCGGGAAAAAACGTTATAAATCTGTAAATGAAGGCGTATATAAAGGAGATACATACCATGCAATGTTTAAATAAATTCTATAATACTATCTTCTCTTTTGTTATATGTCTAATATTAAAAGTATATAGAATATGCATAGGTCATGATAGGCAATTAATAAGCCTTTTTTACATTACTTAAAAGTGTTATTTTAAAATCAGAAGTAATTATCTCTTATCCTTTTTTTCTTTTTATCATCTGTACAAATTGTTTTTGAAAACATCAATAACATCTTAAGATGGTCATTTTGCCAACTTCTATATGATATGTGGTCCGATGCGTTACACAAATATATGTTTTTGCCAGTAATGAATCGCCTCGCCTCTTTCTTATATTCAGATGTAATTTACTGCCCTTCATGTAAACAAACAAGACAAACGTTTTCCATTGATCTTATTCATTGAAATGTTTATTTCAGTGACTTTGTAATTCAAAAATAAATGAGCTCCACTGAGATCAAAAGCGTAAAAAACATAAAATTTGAAATTGTAACATAAATTAAATGAAACACTTAAAGCAGCATGCCTCCAGATGAGCAAAAATATTACAATAAAGTCACACTTGAGAAAATGTAGGATGATTTTAGGAAAAGTGGAAAGAAACAAGATTCAAGTAATAATTTACATGCTATAAGAAATTAATGGTTATTTTTTCATTATGTATAACTATATTTCTACTCCGTTACTAACGCATTAAGGACAATTTTTGCACATTTTGACCTCTTTTTGCAATAATGGTGGCTATAAGTGCCATGATAATGTGTTAATTGCTTCCTTTTGGTTACTATACAACATTATACTTTTAAGAACATTTTCAAAATTTTCAAGAAAATAAGCATAAATCTGGAGGCATGCTGCTTTAAAATGAAAAAGAAATTAAAGGAAGATAAAGAAATGGGCTCACAATTAAATAAGATATCGAATTTTGTGTGATTTTAAGCCGATTTAAGCGATAAGCATGGCAACATGTTTCATTTTTTGGCCATTCAGCATAATTGAATAGTTTATTCTAGAAAAAAACGGGGTGAGAGATGATCTGAAATATTAGTACTGATCCTTAAAAAACGATACACAAATCTCGGGAAAATATTCCAGTCCTTTCATGTCATCACACAAATATAGTTGAGCCCCGTTTTTTTTTTAAAAATGTAAAGATGTGAAAAATTCGCATGCTTTATTTTTAGAAGGTTGGTTTACAAAATGTCAGTTCATAACTTAAGTACATAAAACACGTAATAACCGGCATATTGTTTTCTTGAAGAGTTAATAACATACACAGTCTTATCTATTTCATACAGGACTGTAAAATGGCTGAAGGAGCCGGAACACAGTTATTGAAAGATGGTTCTGATGCTGACTTTGAACTCACATGCACACCTTGTGGAGAAGACAATATAAGAGAAGAGGCTATCAAATATTGTCCTGAATGCCAAGAGTACCTTTGTATCACTTGTAATCAGCATCATGGTCGGCTAAAGGCTACAAAGAGGCATGTGGTTGTTGATAAGGATGCTGCCAAACAATGCTTAGTTGTTGCCAAGGCCAAATGCTATTACCACCCAGATCGTGACATTGAAATGTACTGCAAAACACATGACATGGTTTATTGTGTTATGTGCATTGCTACAGAACATAGGTATAGTTTCATGTTAGACATTTGGTATTATTATAATATTATGCAAATTTAGAAAAAATAAGTAGTAGTTTAAGTTTTTTTGTCAAATTAAATGCCATTACCACTCAGATCGTGACATTGAAATGTACTGCAAAACACATGACATGGTTTATTGTGTTATGTGTATTGCTATAGAACATAGGTATGGTTACATGTTAGACATTTGGTATAATTATATGCAAATTAATTGTTCAATTTGGTACATTATTTGTCATATGAATATATTTATGTACAACAACTTCAATCAGTTTGCCATAATTATGCATTTGTTGCAACTCGCATGTTTTATAGATATTAAGTATATTTAAAATAACCACAAAACTAAATTAATAAATATTTTCTTATTAAAGATTGTGTGAGGGCGTAAACAAAATAGAGGCCGTGTCTAAATCGTGTGTAAATCAGACAGAGATTCAACAATTGTTAGACGAAACAAAGAAGACAAAAGACGTCTTGAGTACCACGGTAATTAAACATAATGATAATCTTACATCCATTGATCAGCAGCGGAAGGTAATCCAAGAAAAACTTGACAGTACTGAAATGAAGTTGATTGAGCAAATCTGTCAAATAAAGATAAAAACAGAAGATTCTTTAAATGAGAAGCATGCCTCCTTGAAGGAAAAACTCAATTTGAGCATCGGCCAGTCTTCTTGCAAAATAAAGGAGTTAAAAGAAAGTGAAGAGCAGCTGCAAACAATTACCAAACTTGATAAAGAACAACAATTTGTTCACATAAAATTGATGAAGAAAGCTGCTACAGACGCCTTCAATTTAGAAGCAAGCATTGGGTCTGATGGTACAATGTCAATTTCTTTCACAGGTGACGAACAGTTGAAAAGTTTAGTCATGGCAGCAAATTCTTTGGGTCAGGTGATATCAAACAATGGTGCCAAGAAAGTTTCTGAACCAAAACACTACAAAATAAAGTCGAAGAGAGAAGTCTATGTGAGAATGGATAACGATGCATCACAATGTAAAATAGCAGATATTTGCCAACTCACTGATGGGCAGATTCTTGTAGCTGATTATCAGAATAAGAAAGTCAAACAACTGGGTGTAAACTACAAAATATCAAACACATGTGACCTTGATGCTTCCCCTACAGGTATATGCTGTATCAGTAAAAACGAAATAGCTGTGAAAATGGCTAACAATAAAATCCAGTTTATCTCAATTGGATCATCAAATATGGCAAGGACAAGAGTTATTTCAATAGAGGGTGGAATTTATTGTGGAATATTATATTTTGACAAGGAAATATGGATTTCTAGAGCAAGTGGCATTGATATATACAATATATCAGGAACACTTACGAAAAAGATAGGTGATAATGAGTCACCAAAGAAGAAATTTAAATCAACCTCTGTTCAACATATGGCTGTTTCGGGTGACACGGTTATTGTGACAGATTACTCTGACGGTGCTGTGTGTTTGAATAAGGATGGTACAGTTTTAAGAGAACTTCGGGATCAAAAGCTGATTAAAACTCGAGGTGTTTGTGTAGCTGATGATGGCACTGTCTTCTTGTGTGGTTATACTTCCAATAATATTGTGATAGTTTAGCCCAAAGATGGAAAGTCTTGGAGAAGTTGATTAGCAGCAGATCCTGATATTGAAGAATGCCTATTAATATGTTATGTTTGACAGTAAACAAACAACAATTATTGCATAACATGTCTTCAGCGATTTGACATATATTTAATATCATAGAACTGGAATAATAGCAAGTGTTCAGATAATCAATTCTCGATCATACTCTATATATGTAAATAAATTCAATATTACTTGCAAAAACATTAACTGGGTATCAAACCATTGAATTATATAAATAAATATTGGCTAACATGGTAAATTGTCAAACTAATATATAGATTATTACATTTATCATTGTATGCGATTCAAAATTGGATGTTTGTATCACTGACTGAAATATTGTATGGGATGCTTTTGTAACTTTCATTCAAAATATTAAGAATATCAAGAATCAAATACAAAATTTGAAGCTACAGCAGTTAGAGTAGAATCCTGTAGAGAAAGAATTAAAGAGAAAAGTTATGATGTAGAATTGTTCTCAATATTTTTTAGCTTACAAGAGTTTTAGTAACACAATGGTATAAGTTATAATTCATGGTTAAATTTTATGAATGTACTACCATTAAAGTAGTGAATTAACAAAGTAGAAATAAATTTCTGTAAAATTTTAGTAGGTTTTAGTCATAGTGATCATTGTAACGGTATTTTGTCAGCATATAATGATGTTATAAAAACAACAAATTTCCAACACACCCCATTCTCACGCCTTTCCCAATCCCCGCTATGCAGCAAGTAAAAACAATGATGGCCTATTTATCTCTCCCCTGGGTAAAACTGTAGCTACTACCAGTATGATCTCTGATGATAATTTTCAGAGAAACTCCATGAGGAACTCCATTTACTCCAGCAACTTCAAATGCCACATAAAAGTGAATGGTCTATTAAAAGTATCAAATATATTTGTAAATATTTTGAATAGAATTGATGAAGACTACTTGTGGAAAAAGGAAACAATAGTTTTCCTAAAAGGAAACAATAGCTTTGCTGTCATTGCCTTTGATCAAACACAATTGTGGCGACTCATTCAAGCAATTCATAATCAATATGGCCAATCGTTAATTAAAAGGGGCCAATTTGACGTGTAAAGTTTTGTAGTCACCAACAAGGTCATACTATACATCAATAGCTATATAGAATGCAATGCGTTGAGTAAACAAATATCACCAGGCGAGGGGTCATTTTGAAATGCATTCAAATTTCAAAACAGAACAAGTATTCCAAGTTAAAAGTGATGAGATTTGACAATCTTTCATACTTTAATCTTAGCAGAAAAAATAAGGCTGGGCAATATACGACCTAATGTAAATTTGTTAATCTTTCAATTAGAGTAGTGACCTAATCAAGACATTTGTCTGAAAAATGTTTTAATCATCCTTATGATATTATATGTTGAAGCGTTTTCTACTTTTCTTCAAAATGGAGCTAAAAATGTTGAAAGGTCTACTTTTTACAATTTTTAAAAAGTACATCTCAATTATTTAAACCAGTTTGTTTATGTTGATAACTAAATTGGCTTCATGTCCAGTATAATTGGATTTACTTGTTAGTGCAAGCTGATTGCCGTAAGGAAAAGCCTTGGCTTATTGTGGCAAGTGGTTCTCATTTTCATCACTAGCCATTTATAGGTCAACAAATGAAACAAAAACACCTTCACTTTCTAATGGTTTTAATAATTTTCTAAAAAATAACATGAAATACAATGAGGAAACAATATAGTCAAGATGAAGTCACTATAAAATGTAAATGTCTGACTGTTTTCATCAAAAATAAAATGCATCTTTTCTCCTCTATAGAAATTAGGAATGTCCGCTAAAAATTTAAAACAAACTATTAATTTGGTTTCAACTATAAACTATAATCTGGGTGTATATATAGTTCAACCGGTATGGGCTAACAAAGTTTCTTGCCCTCAAAACAGAAATTAAAAAGCTTTACAATATCAAATTAAATCTTACATCGTACATGTACCAATCTCCTATGCAGTAATCTCCCCTTATAAGTGCAATCTGCCATGGGAGGTAATCACTATGAGGAGTTTAACATTGTCCTTTATAATCTTATATAGTCTTTTTGTAGTGACAGTTAAAAATTATTTAACACAATTTTACACATTAGCGCAATCAAAGAACTTTATCAAATAAACTTTATTCATTTAAGTAATTATTTTCTTGAAATAAAGAGAGAAAATTTTATATAATTTTACAAAACTTTCACAAAGATAATTGGAAAACCAAGTGAAAAGTCATTTATTTCACACACACAAAAAACAGTTATTTGAAACACAAAACAACTGGTATTTTAAATGCATTGTTGAAAGTACATGATGAATTCCTGATGAAAGATATTTTACATGACTTTTTTTAAAACGTTTACAAGAAATATGTAACCATAAGAAAAATAATATAATTATTTTAAAGAAGCTTAGGAAAAAAAATTAATGGAAAAGGGAGTACTTCTGCTTAAAATAATTCAAATAATGTTTTGAAACAAAACAATTTCAATGTTTTCAAATTGAAGAAAAAACTGTCTACTGTTAATAATTTTATGAAGCTAATGTTTTGCTTCTAACACATTCAAATGTTTTAACTTTATAGATTTGAAAAAAAATGTTGATACATGTTTTGGCACAATAAGGAACCATATATGAAAATTAAATGTCCAAGGCTATCATGTGTTAAAATGGTACATTAAAATCAAATGCATAATTATTGTTGATAGCGGACCAGTTTTGAAAATGGAAATGAAATTCCAATGACATTATGCCCAACCAAGATTATAATATGTTGAGTGAAAAGGTGAAAGATAAGTTTACATTTTGCCACAATGCTTTGCACAAAGGATAGATATATGACTCATGTGGACCATGGAAATTTATGTTAATATCCATTAGAATTTAGCAGTAACATTCAACTTTACAAAAGAGTGATACAGTCTTTTTATAACATTCAACTTATCAAAAGAGTGGTACAGTCTTTTTATATTTTAGGCAGATTAAAATTTTGATCCTAAAGATTTTCTAGGATCAATTGTTGGTCAATCACCATAATAACACTCAATCTCTTTAAATTTTGAATTCTTATATAATCAATTCAGTTTCACTTGACAATAAAAATATGAACATAATGTTACTTTAAGGAGCCAACACTACAACTGTACCATGTGTGTTGACAAGTAAGACTATATATATGCTGGCCTAGCTTTATAATAATAAGTGATTATTTAATATTTGATAAAAAGGTTATTTAAGGGGTTTTAATTTTGGTGGGTTCAATAACAAAATTGTCAATAATAAAAACCAATTCACCAGTACATGTATATAACATATATAAAAGTACTATAACACAGTATATGATAACATAAATAGACAAACAAATTGAGCAATAACAAATGGGTAAACATTTCAACAGTTTCCAACTTTTCGCTGCATAGCCTTTTAACAAAATTATAGTTAAACATTAGTATTCAGCACCCTTTATACGTTATTCATGTTATAAATATTGTTATTCTTTCTCTATGAACAAAAGTTGTTTGTAAAAACAAACATGACAAATGTATCTCCTTTCCAAATTTAATATAGATATTAATTCGCTATTACACTAAAACTGTATTATTCTTACATATCAACAGTTTGGCCAAATAAGATATGAGGATATATATTAAATACTTAGCAAGGGGTTCACCACTATTTCAAACAGCATGGAAGTATGTACCATGCTTGTAAAAGTGCAGACAGATTTTGTAAGTATACATATTTAGCTCACTGATGAAAAAAATAATGTTCATAATGAGTGATATGGTTTATCTCTCACTGATAAATTTCCTGTATGTATCACTCATCATCAAAGAATCTATGTTTGACTGAATTGACAAGAAAATATCCAGACATACCAAAGGTTGTTATCATCATACATTTAGAAGCAGTCAAATAATCCTAAAAATGTTTATCTGATGTCAAACAAGAGCTATCCATATGACAGCAAACTCAACTATTTTCATTGCTTGACAGTAAAAAAAGGGGCTTAACTATGTAACATAATCACAAGGAACAAGTGTGTGAAGTTTTAACATGTTCCCTAGTAGTTTTGGAGGTACCAGCTTGCACAAAACTGCCACCCCCAGGGTGCTTTACAAAAGCTCCCCAATACTTCGAAAAGTTTAATTGAAAATTAAAGATTACAATAAATAAAGCATTATTAGGAGCTAAATGTACGATTTAATCAGAAAGGTTATTGAAAAGGTTTTGATTCATTCTTTCCTATTCTTCACAGTAAAATGACTAGTGTAACATAACTTAATGGTGAAGAGTGGACACTCAAAGCTGCTTGAGTAACACACCTCAAGCAGGGTAGAAACCAATTTTCCATCTATCAGAAGTTAACTATTATTATACAAATAAAATCTGTCATCATTTTACTCCCTTGCACAATTGGTAAGGATTATACAGCATGTACATTTCACTATTGACACAGTGTTAGACTACCATATCTGTTCCTTTATTCCAGCACTGCTACAGTAGTGTAACACTGATGTGACAAATTTCAATGAAGAAGCCATTATATGAATAAAATCAAACACTTAAAGCAAAATTAAACTCCGGAAAATTCATCAATGTTAAAATAATTATAAAATATAAAACTGCATAACATATTTGTATTGTTCTACATAGTATATTCAAAGTTACAATTTGTACATGTATATAAAAAAGAAAAGGTCACTTTACAAGAATAATACACTATAAAATATTGGATATCACAGCTCAGAAAATACATTACAGATCATAGACAGCAAAATAAATACATGTATATGAAATATGAAAGAAAAATATTAACTACAAAATATGAAAAATAAACATATATACACACTTTAAGGCAATTCTTACATCAAAACAAGCCTATTTAATGGTCATTGAAATACACATTATGCAAAATAAAGCATTGGCTGAGTAAAATGATTTTAACTTTGGAGAGAAAAAAATGTTTGATTATTCCCTTATAGTCTACATTGTAGTTTAGGAACAGTTGTACAGAAACAGATACCAAAGTGCACAGACGCATATCCCCTTGTTTATTATAACTACTGAAAGTCGGGGAAAAACCAACTGTACATTACTCATTAAAGAGACTATAGAATCACTTAATGCATTTCTATTTCTGCATAATTATCTTGAAATAATTTAGTCTTAACATACAATATGAAGCATAAACTTTTACTTGACCTCATGTATTCTAAAGTTAACACTGTTACTTATATTGATGCCTCACGGGAAGACAAACTATTTCCTGACATTCACTGAGATATAAAAATAAAACATCACCTTTTAAGACACTAAAAATATCTTTTCCTGCATTATTGATGTCATCAGTAACAAGAATTTAAATATTTGTTCCATAAGTCATCTGACAACATCTGTTTCTGCTAACAAAGTATTCAAGAAAGAAATATTAAAGCCTAAAGAGTAAAATCTCTAATAATAAAAACAATAATACCAAATTGTAAATATTATGCATGACAGGTCACTGACCTTTTCTTTAATTCATTCTAACATATAGTAATATACATGTGTTCTATAAACTAAGTATTTCCTACCATGTAAATTTCGTACCCTTAAACCTGCCAAATTTCTTAAATGAACTTGTCCAGCTTCAATTTTTGGAACAGTCCATTATCAATTATGGGGATAATAGAATTAAAGTAAGTATGTCAATAGATAAGGCCTGAACAGACTACACAGAAATGCAGACTAGCCTGGCTGAGGCTGGCTCTATTTTGGTAGCAAGGTTTATCAATTTTGGGATCCAGCAAAGTTAGGGGTAAATTAATATTGTACATATGAAACAAAGAACATTTACAAGTCTATCTATATTAGACTTGTTAAAGGTCATGTTCAGAAAGAGAACAAGACTGAATATCTTAAACATATTCAATTGCAGTACAATAAAAAGCAAACACTGCATTAAAAACCCAGATTTTATATCTTAAAGACTGGATAACACTGGCAGAAAAGAACAAATTAAAGGGTAGTAATTTTTGACATTTTGTTATGTTTTTTGACATTTTGTTATGTAAGTCCACAGACACTTCTAACATCAGTTCTACTAAAGCACAATGTTACAAAGAGAAAGAGTATTCTTATACACTTATTGCAACTTAATAAGGAATGAAATACATGAAATATGGTAAAAAAATTCAAACCAAATTACAATCTGAGCTTTAAAATTTGCATATAATTATGACAAAAAATAAATAAGTTTGCATAAATTATCTCGGACAAATAAATTTGGACAAGAAACGATGAAAAATTTGTAATTTAAGGAAAGAGCATAATTTTCAGAAAAAGAAAATCTGACTTTTCTTCCATACTTAAATGGTTATGCGTTTAACAATATTACCTGGTAGATTTGTTATATTTTAATACAAAATAAATGATTTTAAACTGCGTAGTTTGAATAGACCCTAAAGATATCTAATATGACAAAATGTATGAAAGTTATAAAAATCTAATCTAATCTAAGTTACCCAACACACACTTTTTACAGTTCTTTATGGATCAAAATGAAAATATCAATCAAACAACATAATCACATGAAAATACTTTACATATTAACCCCTAGCCTGCTAAATATGTTTAATTCTTTTTAGACGAGCTTGAATTTGATACGGTCTAATCCATTTTTCATCATATTGAAATGCAACTAAAAATGTCCATAGGACATGGATGCCCGACATTCAACTGTTTTGTCAATCTAGGACAGTGTGACAACTGCATAGACTGACAACAGCAAATCTATATCAGTCCCCTTCCCTAAAGTGGGTACATAATCATTGAGTACAGAACTTGGTCAGACTGAATAGATGTGTATGCCGGCCTGGCTCTATAATGGTAAAAAATGCTAATTACTTTCAATTCCTGCATGTTAAAAGTCAAGACAATTAGCAAATAACTAAGAAATAACAAGCTATGATTGTACTGTTGAAGTTTGATTCATTTAACGTTAAAAAAAAATGATGACTGAAATAAATAAAATAATGAAAAAATTGAATCTACTCAGAAAGGTTAATTTTACAAAATTTAATAACCACCTTTATCTCATGTAAGAATATTTAACAGTAGATGTATATACAATAAATCCCTAGCAGATAAATTTAACCCTGTATATCAAGTGAAGTCATGTCAGATTTTATATTATTGTTCAAATATATATATACATATATAGCTGATAAACAACAATATGCCTTAAATATCTGATAGAATATTTTAAATTCTGATTTAAAATACACAAATCTCATCGCAATGTTTTTACCTCTATCTCTGCTCAGCAATTAAATTTCAATATTTTACATTATTCCTGTACTATCTTTTCTTTATTTTTTTATTTATAAAAAGTAAAAACTCCCATTATTCCTGTCAAAGTTTTAATTATAACTTTATAAATCATAAGATATTTCATTAATAACAGTCAAAATTGATTACAAACAAAAACTGCTCACTGTAAACTTTCTGTATTGCCTGAATACTTATAACTTCTAAGATTATGAAAGGTTTCAAATAATTCTGAAACCTGATGTCATTTACTTTACCAACAGGATAAACTTTAATTGTTGTCATCAAATTCTAGTATATGACTAGTTTATAAGTTCATGAAAATATGGTGACCAATAAATATTATATAAACAATAGGGTAATATATAAAATTTTACTAAAATTTTAATCAAGTAGATAATTTCTATTGTGTACCGGTTCTACAATGTAAAAATATAATTTAGCTAGTCATTGTGCAATCAAAAACTTAACATCACTCACTTTTTGAATAACATCATATAATTTTATCTCTGATTATATTTCTTACAAATATATATTTCTAATAAAAAGTAAAAACTCCCATGAGCATTTTAATTAGGATGTAATATCTGTCACAACCAAAGATTTTATAATCTTTACCTTTAAATGTTTCCTTAAGTAAAACATGAAGTGCTTAATTCAATAAACTTTGTCATTTGTTTGTGAAATATTTATTCATTTCCTATGTTTTAAAAGAAACTCTCATAATTGTCTTAAATTATTGGATTTTTTTATGTCCAGGTAAACAAATGAAAGCACAAAAAATTATCATTTAATATCGCAAACAATACTTTCAAAGCACTAACATTTACATAAAGGAAATAAAAATATATAAATAAATGTCTCTATAAAAAAAAGCTCCTAAAATATATGTATATATATAAAGGTGGGTTTTTTAAAGAGCTGTTAAATTATCTACACATTATTGTATGTGGCATTTCGATCAATATCAATCTCCATGTTTTTACAAAAGTCTGGAGTGAAGGGTATACAGTTAAAATACTGACAGCCAGGGCAGTTGTAAAGAGGAAGTACGTAAAATAATATCACAAGAAGAACAAAAATGAAAATTGCGCCGCCGAGGGACAAAATTATTCCTATCAGTTTGCGTCTTCTGTCATATGTTCCGAAAGACACGTATGGAAGCAAAGCAAATGCAAGGAGGAAACCAAACAAGAATCCACTCAGATGAGCCCAGTTGTCGATCCACGGGAGTAAACCAAGCATGAAGAGAAGGACAATCGGCACCGTGACCTTGAGTAAAGATATACCGGGTCGTTCGAGCATCTGCCACGACTGGAGAACTTCTACCAACAGGCAGGCTAAAATACCAAACTGTGATCCAGCTGGTCCAACCTATACACACAAAACAACAACAACTTCTTAAACATTTTTCGTGAAAAGACTTTCAGTAATAAATTATGCAAAATTCAAATTGAAAAACTATTTAAGAACACATTTTAACAAATTATCGTTTTAGATATAATATATATGCTTCAATTATTGAATAATTTTGACCTTTTATATGACAATTAGAAGGTTATATAAAATACAAACATCTCATAGGATTCTTGTATTTTTTATAAAATTCAACTAGTTTCAACCTTACAAGGTCTTCACTTTTGAAAACAATTTATGATGTTCTTTGCAATATGAATGATAAAGATGATATATAAATTACCTCAACATGATAGGGAACAAAGATACAGCTTGCTAGGTTACCAGCTATACCAGCACCCACATATATAATCGCCATTCTTATACTACCAGTCAGCTTCTCTGTGTCACGCATTATCAATATTTGAAATCCCAATGTGATGATAAGATGGAATAACCTACAATATCGATTATACCATTTATAGTATTTGAAACTCAATTCAACTTAATTTGAAAACTTATTTGTAAGATATCATAAAACTTGCAGTCTTATGTTTTTGCTTTTTTGAAGTTTTTTAATAACCATTGTTTTTATACAATAACCATAATAAATAGGTCCAAATTTTCAATAAAGAAATATCCTTAAAATTACATTGGCAATCTAATTTGGTGTGATCCTGAGTCTGATTTGCATTACACACACATGCTTTTTTATCTACAGCGTAATTTAAACAGTTTTAAACACAAAATAATATCATAATCTAAATATTTTCAAGTTAAACAATAAATATAAACAATATTCATGTATATAATACATACCCTCCATGTAAGAAGAGAGATGTCCACAATCTATAGAACTGATCAGGATATCTGTCTTGAGCAAATGGAATCATACCACAGATCTGTTTCATACATGCCACCTGTAATTTAGTCAACAAATAATATATTATCATTCTTAACAATGGTGACTTTAAAATAGTCTGATCTTAATTCAAAGCAGGGCAAAATATTTTTTTTTAATTCCGAGTCCAATGAGTTTAGAAAGGCTAAACATAAAAATAGTATTCTTACATAGATTAACTGGGTCACTTGAAACAGAAAAATATGCAAAAATTAATATCAAATGGTACATAAATCTGAAAAAAATATTTCTAGCCCTTCTTGACAAAAATCATCAGTCGAGTCCATTTAAGAATGAATTCTTATATTTTTTGTACCTGAGAACATAGGTAGGCATCTTCATGGAAATAACCTCTGACAAATTCACAATGTTCCCGTGTAGTTATCATACATTCTCCCTGTATCCCATGACAACATGGACGTCCTGAGATTTTACATGACATGTGACGATCTGAACGATCCCCTTCCTCTGGTGATTTTGTCTCTGTACACAACTATATAATAAATAAACAGTCTATTATATCAACATTTCTTAGAACAATAATCTAGATGGCAATAAAGATAAGCACAGTATATCTTCAAAGTTTCTGGACGGCAACAACAATCTGTCTGAAGAAATAGCTCTAAAACTTTCTTTGAAAAAGTTGTGGAAAGATAATAAGATTTTAAGATACAATTTATGATAAAATGATTATCTTACCGGCCACTTTGTGATGTCATCATCCCATTTAAATGGTTTAACAGACGCTGGGTCTCTACAGTATCTGAAAATCACACAAAGTAATTCCTTGATTATACAACAAAATATAACATTGGACAAAATTCATTGCTTTCAAAGCAACTTATAAGTTGAAATTTTGCAAATCCCAATATCAAAATATTAACAGAAATTTTTCCAATATGATGAAAAACTAAATTTTACCTTACATTATAATCATAAGACTTTTTAAATCCTTTTGAAAGACATTTTTCCATAATATTATACAATAAGTTTAATAGAAAAACATATTGTTTATACAGAAAACAAACATAAACTGTGGTGTAAAAAACAGCCAAATACTGGGATATAACCATTTTATTAGAGTAAAGGCTCAACATTTTATCACCAAAAAAGGCCAGTACAACCTTTGGGCAGAGGGTCACAGCTTTTAAGTCAAAGATCACTCTCTATCTCAAAAAGACAAGCATACAAAGTATGTTATAACATAAAACATTCAAACTGCCTATGATTTCACACTATGTATAATACTGTAAATTCGATCAAGACAGGTTGTAGTATTTACTTACTTTGGATCCTGACCACATACAGAGCCTGATGTCCACTCACCATGACCTTTACTTGTAGAGTTCCATTTATACCACGTGTTTAATGTTTTCTACAGAGAACAAGTATAAATATTTGAAAAACAAAAAAGAATACAAAATAAAATTAAGATTTATTCCCAAAAAATTATGCGAAACAGTTTTTTTTTCCTTCAGATAATTATATATATTGACTTATTTTGTTTGCACAGTCAAGGTAAAATATTAAAAAGTTTAAAAACATATGAATCTGAAGTGGATATACTGCAATTTACTGATAGATGATGGTAAAACTTTTACAATAACAATACATCATTGTTACTATGTTGTTTTTGTTTAAGATCATAGGTCATACGTTCTAGGAAAGGATTATCTAGTGGTGTCTAAGATAAGATTAAGTTCAATGAGATACTAGTGTTGCCTCCTTAGATAACTCGACGTGATATACAACATCAAAATTCTAATCATTGCAGTCACAGTACGAGTTAGTTGTAAAATTTACAAATTGTTACCCAAGATACAGGGAACTTCAAAATTGCATTATATTTGGTTGTTGTTCAAACATTACACTAAGTTTGTAGGGAATGCATGTTGATTGACTCATTTTTTCTGGGGATTACTTATTGTGATGACATGAAAAGAGATAATCAACATGAAAACAATCGGCAATCTGATTATACTTGTGGTCAGATAGCCTTGTGTTTCGATGCTCTTTCTATTACTTTAACACTTGGTCTAAATTAATATGACATAAAAATTTTCTATTCGGTCATAAATATGTAACATTCATCTTAACATGCTTATCATAACTTACAGCACATCTGTCTTTAGTCATTTGAGCACAACCAGACCCATCGTCCCTCACACAACATGCAGAGTACCGCTCCTCTTCCAGGTCCTTGTTTAATCCTTTCTCTATACCCTGATCTCTTCTCATACATGGGGAATACTTTGCACCCAGATGTATCAAATCAGCCTGACAATGATATAGTGAGTATGTGATTATAATAAAATACCAATAATAAAATAAGTTTGGATAAAAATCAACATATATAACAATTCATTATAAGTTATTTCTAAGACAAAGACTAAAGAGTTATTTTTAAACATGATAAAATTTGGAAGAGTGAACTTAAATCATCTGTTTTGTTGGGTTTAGAACCAGTTTTGTCACTATTTCAGTTAATTAATGGCATGCAAGTGCTGAAAAGGGTGTTAATAAATTTTCTATACAGAAAGCAATGTGGGTCTCCACATGTAACTGTTAAACATCATTTTTACAGACAAACACTTGCTACAGCTGTGGAGGATAAATGATGTATTGTTTCTGTCAACAGTATCATCATAAAAAGATATATGCCTTATTCAAATCTCAATAAACTCAATCATCTTGGGTCCCTAAACTTTCACTCTCTCCTTACAAAACTAATCAAGAAAGTATTTCAAGTTAAGATACTGTGTCATATCCTTCCAATAAAGCCTATCCAAATTGAGTTTCAAAAATACATGTACATGTATTACATATAATACAGTTAGAATGGGGTACATTCATTTAGAGATAAAAAATATAAAATCTTAAATCATGCTACATTGTATGTGAACTCAGTATATCAAACACAAAGCTCAAGGTATTCAAATAGTCATAGAAGATATTTTACCTGCCGAGGTCCAATCCATAAATTGTCTGCTTCAACATATCTTGTCAGTTCATATGCCAGGTTAGGTTTTAATATCTTAAAAAGTAGAAAAATTATCAACATCAAATATCAACATAATCATCAACTGCTCAATATAAATTATAGTAGTTTGTTACGACTAGTAAAACTGTTATTGTTTAATAGATTTAACAAAGGGCAACTGAACTGCTTAGCATCAAGTTAAAATAAAAAGTTATACAAAACCTACTTATTACTAAGATAATTTCTAAATAACTTTCAAACTTTGCAAGTATTAGTATATTTATCATTAACATGCTTTAAAAATTGCATTTTCTGAACCTATTCAACATAATTAGGGAATGATGCCCGCAAAATTTGAGTTTCATTATTCTTAGTGCAGTATACAGTTCACTATTCCAAGGTTTGAAAACTAAAATTTTACCTATAAAAAAGACAAGGAAGGCTGAAAATTAGGATAGGAAACAATGAGACTATAAACAAACTTACTGCATCAGAGTACACAGTTTCTGATGATCCTATAGGTGCAATACCATACACTGCCACTGACACTATAAATACCACTATTTGTACAAATGTCACCCAGTATGTGAAAAATGGTCTGAAAACATGTGAATTTATTATAACATTAAACGATCATTCCAACATTTAACTGTTAAACATTCATCATAATATTCATTGTTAAAAAATCAAAAATTAAGTAACATCCAGTGGCTATGATAAAATATTGCGTAATTTTTCATATCAATGCATAATTTGATTGTTATAAAATATATCACTCACAAGTATATTTAACTACATTAACACATTATTTTTTATCAAAAATCAACAGCTTGTCTTGTTAACAAAATTTAACAAATTTTTGCAAGATATTCAGCAGATTTTATAGGATGACCGTGAGAACCTTAAGTCCGAAATATCACCACTTACCTATGATCATCCAACTCATCAATTTGTTTCTTCACATAAGAGTTCATGCGGTCAGGACGATAATTTCTCTGGAATAATCGCCCAACAAATCCCATACCAACATGTCTCTTGTCCCTCTCTGTTACTGAATTAACAATTTCCTGTCTAATTCTTCTCATACCGAAGTCTGGCATATCCAGGCCAGGATCTGGTGTTCCTGGGGCGGGTTTAGGTTGTGCTCCAGCCCGCCATCCTGCCATTGGGACTGCCCTGCTAAAAAGAAGTGGTTTGTTAAAGAAGAAAAGATTTATTATTATTTTCTGAAACTAATATTTATAATTTTTCATCAAAATTGTTGAAAAATGATTATAATCATGTACATCAGATAATGTGTCAAACATTAATAATTATACCGGCAAAATGTAACTGTTTATTTGTATAATGTTATTGAAGGCTAATGCTTCTTTTGTGGACATCATCTTAAAAGCAGGACATCTTTGACAAATGAACTATGCTTTGACATCAAGTCAAGTTAATCACAGGCTTTTTTTTCAATTCGAAATTCAATTTTGTATTAGAGAAACACTTGCTGTGTTTAAACACAGTTGACTTTTTAATTTCAGGAACTGAAGCAAACTTACGATACTTTAAGATTTCTAATCTGTCTGATAGGGTTTTTTTCTGAATTGGGCCCTAAGCCTCTTGATTTTGGAAAAGACCATTGCTAAAATTGCTAATACAGGAAGTTTAAAAGATGGTGTAAGTTCAGATTTAAAAAAAAAAAAAAAAAATTTGAATTGGGAAGAGGACTATTATAGGCCTCTGTTTTATAGAGTGAAAAAAATCACTATCTAACACTGAAAAATGAAATATTATAAGACAATAGTAAGTATTACATTATAAAAACAGACTAAAAATTGACAGTAATGGATACCTTAATGGTGCGGATTCAGCAAAATCAGCACTGGTCTCTTCTCTTATTTTAGCCAACTGTTTCTCTGGGATACCAGCAGTAGGTTCATCATAAAAAACATCATCTACCAGACTTAACTGATCATGCTCCGGTATCTGAAACTAACAAAACTATCAAGTAAACAGACTAGTACAATCACTATGGTCCCATGACATGAATTTTGTGACTGGACAATGAAAACTATTGACACAATTATTCTGAAAAAAAAATTACAATTATTAGTGAGCCAGCCTTCTGTTGGTTTACCAGGTATACTAATGTAAAACAAGATTGCATTTGAGAAAAATGCTATGCCACCGCATTAATACAACACTAAATAGTAGTGTAGGAACAGATTTTCTTTGTTTCTATACAATTTTGAAGATTGTCATAATGCATAGATCCCTGACCTATCTAATTCTTATTATCAGATTAGTGGTTAAATCTGTTGTTAACTCAATAAAAGATCAGAGTAGGAATATATCATAACACTTGAGTCTAGTGAATTTGGTGGTGAAGGTCATATTTCACACAGCCTAAATTTCATGACTACATCAAAGGACAACATAGTAAGACACTTTGTCAAAATCTAGGTCAGCTGAAATCAAAGTTCACTTAACATCTTAATCTGTACACATGGTTCAAATTTCATAGCTGTACATCAAAGGACAAGAAAGTAGGTCACATCATCAAAATCTAGTTCACCTGATATCAAAGTTCAATTTTACAACTAAAACTGTGCACATGGTCAAAATTTCATTGCTGTACATTAAAGGACAAAAAAGTAGGTCACTGTCCCCTTGGGCAAGGCAAAATTTTGGACCAAGGGTTTAATTCAAAACAAATCTTGATACAGGTCCAACAAACAACATTTCAAGTCAAATATCTAAGCTGTAGCTTTCTCCTATTCAGAAAAGATTTGTTTTTTTCTGTTTTTACTATGTGAACATAATGAGAATCACTGCCCCTGGGCAGGGCCAATTTTAACACTAGGGCATAATTAAAACAACTTTAGTAGAGAACCCATAGAATATATTATAGAGCAAACATCAAAGCTCTATGCCTTGTACCTTCAGACAAAAATATTTCTTTTTTTTTTTTTTTACTATATGTACATAGTAAAAATCAATGACTCCTGGGGGTGGGGCCAATTTTGATCCAGGGCTATATAATGTGTACAATTCTTGCTAGAGGTTCACTACATAATGTTTCATGCAAAAATATCTTAACTCTAGCCTTTGTAAATTTAGAGAAGGTGATTTTTTAAGTTTTTACTATATACATATAAGGAAAACCTATGGCCCATGGGGCGGGCTAATTTGACACAAGAGGCAAATTTGAACAACTTTGGTAGAGTACCTATAGATGATATCATTAACAAATATTCAAGCTCTAAGCCTTGTACCTTCAGACAATAAGATTTTTTTATTTTTTTACTATATGTATATATTGAAAAATCAATGACCCCGGGGGCAGGGGCAATTTTTTGACCCCAGGGCTATAATTTGAACAATCTTGCTAGAAGTTCACTTCACAATGTTTCATGCAAAATATCTAACTCTAGCATTTGCTAGAAGAAATATTTTTACTATAAAGTTTTTTCTATATACATATAAGGAAAACCAATGACCCCAGGGCAGGGCCGATTTTGACCCAGGGCTATAATTTGAACAATCTGAGTAGAGGTCTACCAGACAATGCCTTATGCAAAATATCTAAGCTCTAGGCCTTTGGGTCTTTTACAAGAAGGTATTTTAAGTTTTTACTAAATGTACATATAGTGAAAATCAATGACCCCGGGGCGGAGCTGATTTTGACCCAGGGCTATAATTTGACAATCTTGGTAAGGGTCTATCAGACAATGCCTTATGCAAAATATCTAAGCTCTAGGCCTTTTGGTCTTTACAAGAAGTTATTTTAAGTTTTTACTATATGACATATAGTGAAAATCAATGACCCCCGGGGCGGGCCGATTTTGACCCCGGGTTATTATTTGAATAATCTTGGTAGAGTCTACCAGACAATGCCTTATGCAAAATATCTAAGCTCTAGGCCTTTTGGGGTCTTTACAAGAAGTTATTTTAAGTTTTTTACTATATGTACATATAGTGAAAATCAATGACCCGGGGCGGGGCCGATTTTGACCCCAGGGTTATAATTTGAACAATCTTGGTAGAGGTCTACCAGACAATGCCTTATGCAAAATATCTAAGCTCTAGCTTTGGTCTTTACAAGAAGATTTTTTAAATTTATTCTTATAATTCCTTTTGGTTGCCATGGCAACCAGATTTCTGCATGGAAATGAAATTCTTTGAACAACTTTGGAAGCCCTTCACCCAAGGATCAATCCTGCCAAGTTTGGTTGAAATTGGACAAGTGGTTTTTCACAAGAAGATTTTTTAAGTTCACTATATAATCTATATAACACACACACACACACAAACAAACACACAGGTGAATCGCTATATGCCACCGCATCGCAGATGCTGCGGTGGCATAAAAACACACACATGCACTAAGTCAGTTGAATAGCTTCTTTACACAAATAATTAGATTTTAACCAGTAACAGTGAGTAGCCTGTGATCACTTGGTCATGGAGAACGACTAAACAGAAACAATTATTATACATACTGCATAACTGTCACCAAGATCGCTCCTTGCATCACCCATATCTCCTGCCAGACTTGCTGGGGCATAGCTCCTTACACTTTGTTTACCTCGTAACTTCTTCCTTGAACCCTGAATACATCAATACAGCATTAATTCAAGGTAAAACAAGCGAGTTAAATTACAAACATGGTGAGTTAATCCTAGCTGGGTTTTACAGACATACCAACACTGTATAAAGTTTTACAGCAGTCTTTTCAGTTTTACTTTATGCATTACTAAAGGCAAAAATTACCTGACATCATTGGGAAACATTTCTTTTGCATTCCAAAAATAAGCAAAATTTTATGCCTTCAGAATTTTTTTTATTTTACAGCAGATATAATCACACTTTCATATGGTAGGTACTTTGTCAACCACTGTGAGTAAATTTTGACTGATGGGTTTTCGAAATCTAAAGCAGCAAAAAATTGCTCACATTCAAATTGGAAAAGTCCTGAAGAACCGTGAGAATAAAATTGTAATTTTGGTACTTATTCATGATAATGTTACTCTACATACTGCAATTGTCTGCATTCCTTTCCATGTCATTTTGAGCACTGAATCTTTGCGTGTTCTTCTAACTGGAAATCCCCCACGTGTACTGGGTGTGTATGTGCTTGTACTAGATAGTGGAGTTGTGCGTCTGGAATACTGGGCACCTGCACTATATCTGGCTCCAGGTGCTACAAATCAATATTAAAACAAATTTATCAAATTATCAATTATCAAAAAACATATAAATTCTAATTATCTTCTCAGACAAAAAACTGGCATAAATAATTCAATAAGTATATACTTGAGTACAAAACTTCCCATCTTAATTAATGTGCCTTCAATACATTCATAACATGTATTATATAAAATTTACTTGATTCCACCTTAGAAAGGTACATATAATGGACAAAATGCTACCTTTTTTTTCCTTCTATAACAGGTGCCATTAAAGGGCTGCTTCCCCAAGAAATTCTTTAAAATCATGCAGTTTTCCCCAAAATTGAATTTACATGACGTTTTTTCTTCCCCTTTTGCAAATATACTGTGTAACTTTCCAAAAAAAATAAGTGCAGGGCTGCTTCCCCAACCTGTGAAAGTAAGCCCTGGCTACATAATAAATCTGTGGTTATGATGCTGCCTATAAATGTAACTAACATGGTATGATCTGTTTAAGAGTTATTTCATTTCATACTCAAACAGTTTATCCTTGTACAACATATAGTTTTGTGATCTGTTACCTTTAAAACTGTTACTTTTAATAAAAAATTAATAATAATAGTGATGAATTCTTTTATGTGACAGTGTATATCAAACATACCTTTCAATGGATCATGTATATATCTAACAGATGAGTCCACCTCATCAAAGTCAGTGGTTTTCTGAAGGTATCCATCTTTCACCTTACCACGGTAGTAGCGCATATGCCGGTTCTGCCATTTTGACGACTGTTGACAATCTTCATCACCGAGGCCAAAAAAGTCAGCCACACTATGTTTCACTGACCTACATGTACATAATTAATATCATTCTTGAAATGTATTTAAATCAGTTCGAGATAAATGCATGGCAAAGCATTCCATATACTAAAAAGTTTTTATTTTGTAACCATTATGGTAAACCTGATACAAAAAGTCTATAATGGCAAAAGAAAATCATATTTAAAATATTTGAGTGAAAACATGTGTTTTTATCATTACTTAAATAAAAAAAAACAAATATTGAAAATATAAAACATAAATTTTAATTAAATAGGCAACATAAATATTGATTAAATTTTGTTTGACCTTTTCTATTTCAATTCTCAATATATGCATCATTCAAATTTATCACCCTGTGTTTGTATGATATACTGTATTTTTACCCTCATGTGGGTAACAAAATAGACTGACAAAAGAAAATTGTATCTAAAAATAGATTTTCTTTGACATCACAGGTCTGCATTGAAAAGACACTTCTCAGAATATGTTGCATAAGTAAACTATTTCCAAATTTGTCATATTAAACTGAACTTGAAGATAAGCCACAGTATTTTAATGCCACACAATCTATAGGTCAGGAAGCCATGTGCTTTTTTGGTCTTTATAATTAGCAAGAGCCACTTAGGAGTCACTAGGTCAGTCATCAAGGAAAAGGCACGCAGCCCTGGGTCATATTGCTCACTGAAACATTAAGTTCTTGCTCCTATTTCTATAATTCAAAATAATAATTATTATTGTCATTATCATCATGCACTATCAGCCTCCTAGGTTTCTGATATTAGGGATGCATAAATTACTTGATGATTTTTACCTGCCAATTTTGCTCATTCGTGAACGCTGATGCTGGGGCCTTTTCTCATACCTTCCAGTACCCGCAGGGGCACTCACTTGACGGTCCATCCTGGTTCTTTAATTCCTGAAAATACAAACATCTTATTGTAGGTAAGCATAATTTGGTCAATCTTTAGGGTTTTTTTGGACATTAACACATAGGGACTAGAGTCAACACATAATATGTACTTTGCTTGCGAGAAATGATGCATCAAATAAGCTTGCAATAAAAATAATGATACAGTGACAAGGTAGACATGGCTGTCCTCATTATGCAGGCTTAAACGTATTTATGGACTCACAATAAATGATACAAATTTATCCATTATCACTGAAGTTTATCCATTATCAATTCTTACAATGTATCTACTACTCCAGAGTCTAGAAGTTACCAGTTCCATATAATTTTGTCAGTCAAATTTAATCAAACTTCTACACATACGAAAAAATAATCTTTTAAAATTACATTGTAGTATGATAATCAAGTTTCAACAAAAATACTGGTGCTTTTTTTTCTAAAAGTGACATACCACAACATACTGTATCAATCAGGCTTAAGTTTAATACGCTAAATTTTGTACATACATGTATATTTTTAAAGACTTAATATTTTCCAGTGATATCTCTGATTCTAAATGAATGGTAAGTATTCTTTTATATAATTTCATATATTTAAATAATTTACTTTTACAAACTGCATATAAATACCTAGCCAACAGAAAAAATTGACAGTCAAAATTGCAAATTAACCCTTTGATTTATATACTAGAGGAAGTCCAGTGAGTATAATGGTGAACTTAAAGGCAGCACTAAAATATTCAAATACTTCCTTGTTAGATTTTTATCACTAACACAAATCATGAACATTTAAACCCTTATGCTGCTAGAACTATAAGCCATTACCCCAGTGTCAATTCTAGGAGTGTCTATAACCTTAATGGTTATAAAAAAATTTAATCTTAATGGTTATAAAAATTTTTAATCTTAATGGTTATAAAAAATTTAATCTAATAATAAGTGTGTATAATTTTTTTTAATCTTAATGGGTATAAAAATTTTAATCTTAATGGTTATAAAAAATTTTAATCTTAATGGTTATAAAAAAATTTAATCTTAATGGGTATAAAAAAATTTTAATCTTAATGGTTATAAATTTTTTTAATCTTAATGGTTATAAAAATTTTAATCTTAATGGTTATAAAAAATTTTAATCTTAATGGGTATAAAAAATTTTAATCTTAATGGGTATAAAAAAATTTAATCTTAATGGTTATAAAAATTTTTAATCTTAATGGGTATAAATTTTTTTAATCTTAATGGATATAAAAATTTTTAATCTTAATGGTTATAAAAAATTTTAATCTTAATGGGTATAAAAAAATTTAATCTTAATGGGTATAAAAATTTTTAATTGTAATGGGTATAAAATTTCATCTAACGATATATCTTTAGAAAATTTGTAAACACTCAACATATGTCGTTTCAATTACCTTATGGCATGGATGGTTGATACTAGAAAAAAATTGTAACATAGATTTTCTTTAACACACATCAATATATTGTATGTTAACAGTATAAAATGTTCCAATAAGGTATTTACCATTTATTAATTACTTTTTTATGTGTCAATTGCTCTTAAGGAAACTTTAAATACATATAGTTTTTTCAAACAGGTATTTTGGACTTATTCTTTTTCATACTTCAAATACAAAATGTATACTACAGACAATGTATACATTTACCCCCCACAATTTAAACTTACACTGTCACAAAAGCAGAATAATTTTATATCAAAGCATACATTAGCATTTCAGCATAAACACAAGCTTTGACCTTTTACTAAGCATGACAATTATCGCATATACAAATACAATACCAAACATAACAGTAAACATTGGTCATATTATTATGCTCAATACAAAGTTTAAATGCATGAAATCATCGTAACAAATACATAATTATGTATGTATTGTTATACCCAAGAAACAAACATTTTTTGTCTAAGTACATATGCATTCTTTTATAATAGGTAAATGTACCTTGTACCATGAATGAATAAGATAAGAAAACAAATCTTACAGTTGTCAGTAATCACTTTGAAATAATTCTGCGAATTTCACTTAAGTTTCCAAAAAGCAAGAAATAATGATAATTGCCATTGTACCTTGCCTGAACGATGCTTAGATTTTATTTGAGCCTGGCTTACTATTAATAGAAAGAAACATTCTACAAGGGCCAATACAGCTTTTGCCACTTCCTGAACTAAACAAACGGATTTGAACATCATACAGAATAAATGTAACACTGAATGGAGTAAAAGCCAACATATTTACTGCACTTCAGAATTGGATAATCAACTGTGTACAATTTTTTGTAAAAAGCAAACATTTTTTTTTTGAGCCTGGCTTACTATCTATGGAAGAAACATCTTTCAACGGCCCATACAGCTTTTTCCACTTTCAACTAAACAAACGGTTTTGAACATCATACAGAATAAATACAACACTGAATCGAATGGTGTAAAAATCAAACATATTTCCTTCACATCAAGATTGGATAATCATTGCTGTGTGCAAATTTTTTTTTTAAAAATCTGGACCTGTAATGTACTTAAAAAAAAAAATTAGTTTACAAATATCATTAAGTAGAGAAAAGTTCAATGTGTACAATCATGTACATTGTATTTGTATACTTTTTTCTTCCCATTTAAAATTTTTTCAAATTTATATATTGTGTAATTTTTCCCCAAAATAAAGGGCAGAGCTGCTTTCCTAACCTGTGAAAAAAAGCCATGCTTGAAATTTAACCTTTCACTGACATCAACTGCCATCCTGGATAATTTGGTCATACAGGCTGATAATATTTTTTACTTTGTTAGTTTTTCTTTTTCCAAACAACTCTTTACTCAAATACTCACACCCACAAAAGTTTAATATTTATTGCAATTTATGCATCAAACACATTTCACCATAGAGAACTTCAAACCCTTTTAGTTTCCTACCTTTTCAACCAATTTATATCTAACAACTGAAAACATTTACCTCTTTAAAAATTGTATACATGTATTTCGTGGTGGAGGGATGTCTATGTCTACATCTATAAGGATTTTGACATAACAGAAAGAAGCAGACTGGAAAGACCATTTATTAAGGAGGGGGCTGGCCAGTACTGCTATTCTTCTAAACAAGATACATGTAGAACTTTATGTACAACTAACCAATATAAACTGCATTAGTTAGCAGTATGGCATATTTAAATTAAATAACAAAAGACAATCAATGAGTAATGCAAACTTGTATTTCCAGAAGATTTTAAAACATCGAATGAAAATTTAATTTATATCAAAAAGAGATCTAGCAATTTATATTGCGGTTGCTGATCAGCACATTTTTATTTTTGTTATATATTGTATACTGTAGGGATTAATCATTATACTTGTTTGACATGACCCATGTTGTTACAGCTTAATTGGTCAGGTGACTGGATGTTCTTGAGTGATAATTAAGATTACCCAAGATAATCTTGCTGATCTTGAGTGATAATTAAGACTACCCAAGATAATCTTATCAGTTAAAGAAAAGACTTAGAAATGTTTTGAAACATATTTTTGAGTATAATAATTTTGTAATTACCAATATTAAAATATGATACTTTCGTTCTATAAAATGCCAAATATGCACAAATGTATGATATTTTTATTAAATTGAATTTTCTTTATTAATAGTTAATTCTGAGACTTATATTCAAATTGTAAAAACTTAAAAACTTAACCTCAGGGACGCCGACACCAATGCCAACAAATTGGTGACTGCATTAGCTCGAGTATTCTGCGAATAGTTGAGCTAAAAACTGTCCCAAGATAGTTAAATAAGCTTTTTTGAAAATTTGATGACAAAAATATATTTATATATTATAAAATAATATGCATGTATATTTATAGCTGATAATTCTATCACAATTCAAATTTAAACTATCTCCATTGACCTTTTCGAAAACCAAGCTTAACACTGTTTTTCGGTATGTTATGGATTTAGCTTGTTGGAATTACACAAAATGAAATACATAATACTCTTACATGATATTTCTAATTTTTTATCATTATCTAACCTTTTCATGTGAAAAAACTTGATGTGTTTGAAATTTATCAATGTTCTTTCAATATCTATTGCAAACTTTTCAAAAATATAAATTGTTTATAGGAAGTGGCTAGCAGTAAGGCTACAGTAAAGAAAGTACGAATATCGATCTTTGTCATCTCAAACGTCGAGAAAAAAGAGCATTTGGTTGCACTTATTAAATAACATCAATTGAAATAGTTTACAAAAAATTTGATAATAATCCTTTTTTGTTTCATTAAGTTTAATTTTTCGACACCTTAAAAATGAAAAAAAAAAAAAAAAAACCACCGAAAATAATTGTTGTTTGGCTCTGATAATTGCGTCAATTACCGACGGTACATAAGTTTGTCCATCATTAAGGAAAAGTTTGCATGTTCCATGAAACATATTCTAAAATTCTATTGTCAATCCCTGGGTTGGCTTTAATTAAGGCTAATTAATTGATTGTGCTTTTATGTTCGATATTTATCTACTGTATTTGGAAATTATACAATTATTTTAGCTTTTCACCGTTTTTTTCTTCAATTTTCTTTTTATTTATTTATTTATTCCACTCTGATCATTATTAATTCGATCCATGTGCTAAATTAACAAAAATGATTTAATAATTCATCTGTCATACAAATAAATCAACAAATCATAAGCATGAAAATCAAAGACGTTACCCTATAACATGCAACTTTGACACTTTCATCAAGATAGATTATACATCGCTTGTTCATATGAATTCATTTTTTTTTTACAAAATGGCAGAGCATCTTTATTAAAGTGAACACACGAGGACAAATGCGGAGACTTGATTAAAATCCTCGTTTAAAGACACAAAATAACATATGCATTTTCGACTTCCATATAATTTTGAAAAGACAATACAGTGCGTCCTGGCTAATCGTACGTGCCTCACGTACGGCTAGCACTTTTGGCTAGCCGTACCGACCCGTACGGCTAGCCACTTCCTTGTTTATAACATAAAATAAATGTAATGTGTTTGAAAGTATGAGTTATATTAGATTCTATTTATCATTAATATTATAACTCATATTTGTATTTATTTTAAATCTTTTTCAAATTTAAAAAATGTGCTGAAATGACCAGGGTTTTGATGGTGAAATGTCCATGGCTAAAACGTCCAGGAGGTGAAACGTCCAAATACCTTATGTTTTGGGTAGTTAGGGGCTGAAATTACTCAAAGATCTTGATTATAATGTATAACATTGAACTTGTTAAAGAGTCAAAATGGTATTTACCACCAAATTTATATGTCAATTCTAAGACTGCAGATACAGTAGTAAAATCAAAAGTGTGTTTTCCAAAACACAAGGTGGAAAACCACAGTGACAAACAGTTGATATGTTATCAACATGGTGAGATCAGCATTAATTTCTAAACATAGAAACAAACAACAGTAAAAATTAGTCAGCGATTAGATAAACTTATACAGTAAGATTATGAAAAGAGCCCATGAAACATCAACATGATCATTATACAGGAAAAAACAGCAAGTTTACCTCTCCAAAATAGAGTTGCTAGAAACACAGGAACTAAATTTGGCGCATGCGTACATAAAGGTCACGACACTTAATTAGCAAAAAGAAGTAACTGTGACACAAAGAAATGTGGAGAAAGGATTAAATATTTTTGCGCATTGCTTTGCTTTTTTAATGCATTAATGAGGTCGTCTTTTACCTTTTTTCATTGACATAAAGTTGCAAGATGTCATCTACTAACATTGTAAGTTGGATTTAACAGGACCTCTTTTCTCGGAAATCTAGAGGAAACTGTTAAACAAGGCTTACAGTAACCGAGTCTGCAATTCTCTTGTTATTTTGTTGTGATTAATACTTCCGAGGGATCACTTTGTTTCCAGATTTTTATACTTCACAACAGCAGGTGTCAAGTGCCGTGTGGCAGCTGTAAAAAGTTGCCCCGTACTTCACTTCAGTGTTGTCATATTTTTCTGGTTCCTCGGAATCATTGATGTCAGCACTATTGAGTGTTGAGAATTGAGTACCGCTCAAGCTGGTGATTAATGCTTCCGAGGTATCACTTTGTTTACAGATTTTTATTTTGGTTAAAAATTAAAAAAGAGGTCTGATCAACTTGGTTGAGACATATATTCAATTCGAAATATGTCTACATTGAACACTTCACTTGATTTTGAAAGTGTGAAACAATGTATGGGTGGCGACTAGTTCCTATTGTATAAAGTATTTAACAAAGCAAATACATGTAATTACCGACAATCTCAAATTGCCATGAAATTCCGGTCTATAACCTGGGATTAGCAGACAGACAGACATATATTTTATTTAGATTTGTACAAAGTACATCATCTACATACATGTATAATCCATAAATATCGTTCAGTGTAAGTGATATTTGAACGTATGAGCAAAGCATGTTTAACATAAATTTAGTGAAATATTAATTAGTTCTTGTTTATCTACTGTTGTTAATAGTTGCACATATTTATAATTAAACTGGTGGTTTTACATGGTATTTCTTATCAATGTATTGTTTCATATTATTTGAATAACAAGGACATATACAAATAAAATGGTATTCGTCTTCAAGGTAGTCGAGAAAAATATATTCTTAAACTTAAAGATTTTGGTAGGCATCAAGGTACAATTCATTACAAAATTCAGGTTTAAAAAACTTATACAAATCCATTTCAATTCTTTTGTTAACAGTGTCATACCACTCACGTTTATACATTTCGACAACTTTCGTTTTGAAAACTAAGGGAAAAGAATTTGTGTTAAGCACATGAACATTATCGATCAAAACTGTTGACAAAGTGGTATTCAACTAACAAATTCTTTACATTAAATAACCAGTTATGACATCCATCGTTACAATCTTTAATATCTTGATCGTGTACATGTTTTAATAAAATGTTATCACTAATTGATTGTACTTTCAACCAATATTTTATAATCCGCACATATCTATTTATATACAAAGGATAACGGTCAAGCTCGTCCTACACAAAATCATTACATGTCGTTTGATTAACATTTAACAATCGTTTCAAAATTGTTAAATTTACTAATAATTTCTCTATTTCTTTAGACTTTGTGTATCCCCATACATCAGCCCCATAGCTAAATATGGCGCCAACAAATGAATCAGATAACTGACAAAATATCTATGGTTTTAAATCAAAATCCTTACACTTATTCAATAAAACATTCAGTGCTTTTAAAGCTTTACTAACTAAATATTCCAGGTTTAGGTTAAAACTACCCGTATAATGAAACTCCGCACCTAAATAATTAGTCATTAACTACTTCCATAATCTGGCCGTTATAGTTCCAACGAACTAGAAATGCATAAATAAAATCTAAAACGGCAAGATTGAAAATTTGATTGAGCCTGTTTATGGACGGTAGTGGAAACGGCAAGCTACTGTCCACGACCCCTAACTAAAATTCAAACAGAATTCAATATTTAAAAATGGTAATGGTGAAATTTAGAATTTAGAAACAAACGCAGATGTGTTCATGCGACGGATATCACGGAAGCTTCATTGAGACACGTACGTTAGTCCCCAAATAAAAGAATGCGTGTGCCCCGAACGAGAAAACAATAGGTGAAACTGAATAAAATGGAATTTTAAAGAAGACCAGCTGTTATGAGGCCTGCATAGCACAGATAAACAGTCAAATGACTATCTTAAAGGCAGCCCATATATCGTAACTAAGGGTGTCTATTCAGTAGTTGAATAAGAAAATCGACCGCCTCCGTGGTCGAGGGATTAGAGTTGATGACTTCTAATCCAGTTACCTCTCTGGCGTGGGTTCGATTCCCGGGAGATGCTTTGGTAGTTTAGCACGGAGGAAGGTAGTCTAGTACTGGTGTTATAACTCTCCAGGAACGATGGTTAGGAAACTACCCGCCTATATGACTGAAATACTGTTGGGAAAATGCGTAAAATGAAACAAACAAACAAAATAAGAAAATCAAAGCACAGAAGGCACTGAACTTGTTTTGGTCTCAGAATGTCAGAAATGTAAAGGTTTTGAGATTATAAACCATTTTGTTTTTGTATAGTGCCACCAATGCTGTTTCCAGTGTTATAACTGTAGTAAATTGCAACATTGATATTCAATGTTTATTTGGCTTAAACAATTAAATAAAAGTTGCCTTAACAGGGATTTGAACTCCAGACCTCTCGCTTATGAACCGAGCGTGTAACCCCTCGACCACGGTGAAGTTTAAAGATAACAGCCTGAAGAAAACTACATTATCCTAAATTAGGGTTTGTAACCCTTATTAATTTCACGGTTAACCTGTTGTTTAACACTCATGTAAATAATCATGGAGCTTAATATAAGCATGTTTATCAGTAAAGAATAACACAATATTAGAAATCTTCGACCAATCGGGAACTATTTTTTCTTCACCGAGAATCAATGCGCCTGCCATTTGACAATCTTTACGCAGTGGGTTCCCCTTTATTTTTCGGCGTTAGTGTACTTATAAAGGGAAGTAATCGCTTCGAGGAGTTTTGACTACTTTCGGTACATGTATTTGCAAATAAGCACATCAGGGTCTGAAGTTTCGCTACCATTATTTGTTTGGTCTGACGACCCAACCCAAACATTATAAAAACTGGAAATAGAAAAAGGCAAATAGAAAGAACTAATATTATACAAAACAATAAATAATGTCGTGTTGGACGATATTCAAGGATCGGAAATACATGCATATAACATCTATGTCTGCATGGAATTTGTAAGTGTAACATTTGGAGAAAAGCGTTTAGGTATTTGTTTTTTGAGACTTTCAAATAGAAGGATCATGTTTGAGGTAAATAAAACAACAAAACAACAATGAATGAATAAATAAATAAATAAATAAATAAATAAATAAATAAATAAATAAATAAATAAATAAATAAATAAATAAATAAATAAATAAATAAATAAATAAATAAATAAATAAATAAATAAATAAATAAATAAATAAATAAATAAATAAATAAATAAATAAATAAAAACATTGATCTTACATCTTTTATGATGGTTGTTTAAAGATAAATCGAAAATTAATACGGGACTTTAGTCTCTTGAGAATATTTCTTCTTCAATGAATTGTCGGTTAAACTAGTAAGAGGTGGTTTTGAACAAATATAATGTTGAATAACCAATGCATTTTTCTCTAATTCTGTCTGTCATAGAAACATATACAACCCGTACACCAGCGTTCAGAAATTATGCAAGTTACATTCACCATAATGACGTATAATAATTATTACTTGTATACAGAATCACCGATTCAATATTGCCTGCTTATCTCAATATGTATCGGATATTAAGTCTAATGCTTATTTGTCACCGCTGACTCAGAAATCATATTAGATATCAACTGAAATAATTGAAATATCCAAGAAATCTGGTAAGGTACAGAAATGGCAGAGACATTATAAGAAAAAAAATTAAAATCTGGTTTAAAACAAACAAATAATACTGGCAATTAAACATTTACGATAAAAAAAACAACAACAAACATTACCAAACGTGCATTTACTTTTCCGCTAAAACAACCTATGGACTGCAAAACTTTCTTTAGGGATTTAAGCCGGTGCTTGTGTGTTGTGTTACAACTTTGCAAAGTTGCCCCGTTTTTCACCTCGGCGTCATTAAGATTATTTTCTGGTCCTTTACGATCGTAATGCATCTTTTTTACATCTCATGAACAGACTCAATCAAATCGAGTGTGCAATTTTCATATTTCATTGCTTTCCATGTTTCTCTTTTTTCCAGAGTTTGAAAAGCAGTTCTAAACGCTGCAAGTAAGTAAATTTTTATAAACAAAAAGTGTGATCATTTGAATATGGGATATTTAGTTAAAAACACGCATACATAATACGAACACTTCTGCATTTTTAGCTCGACTATTCGATAAGAATAAGTAGAGCTATTGCAGTCACCCGAGCGTCGGCGTCGGCGTCGGTGTCGGCGTCGGCGTCGGCGTAACCACTTATGTTAAAGTTTTTGTAATAGTTCAAATATTTTCAAAATCCATTGACATATGGCTTTGAAACTTTGCACACTTGTTCATCATCATGACCCCAACTTGTAGACAGGAGGAGGTAACTCTATCAAGCATTTTGACAGAATTATGCCCCTTTTTCGACTTAGAATGTATGTTAAAGTTTTTGTAATACCTCAAATATTTTCAAAGTTCATTGACATATGGCTTTGAAACTTTGCACACTTGTTCACCATCATTACCCCAACCTGTAAACAGGAGGAGGTAACTGTATCAAGCATTTTTTTTTACTATCAAGCACTTACAATAGTCGAGCGTTGCTGTCCTACCGACAGCTCTTGTTATATAAACGGTTATAACACAATTTTAATAAATATTTCGGAAGTTTGTCAAAACATAAATATTACAGGAGGCTCATTAAATAATAAATAATAATAATAAAAACAAAACTAAAAAAAAAATACATTTCAGACAAGACCAAATTTATCTGTTTCCCTTGACTAGATATTGATTTACCAATCAATGATAATGTGACTACTTAAGTGAAGGCATGTATAAAGTAATGTGCAATAACCTCGGATTGCCCATGAAAACCCGATGGCTTATTTCCAATGGGGTCCTTGGATATACATGTATACACTAGAATATACAATATAAAAAAACAACGTGAAAAAAAAACAACAAAAAGACGTGACAAAAATTTTGGAAACTGGATGAAGATATTAATAGTAATTTACTTTTTAAAAATAATGGAAAACGAGTTTTCTTAATAAAATCCTTACTAGCTGTTATTGAATGTTTGCATTAGGTGTCAGAAGCCAAACATATAAGACTCGGGTAAGAGAGGTGGTAAAATATGATAAGTGTGGAAAAGCGTATGTGTTGACAAATATTTTGCACAAAAGATGGAATGTACAAATGACCACATATTATTCCCTGCGACCGCAGGGTATTGGTACGCGTTTAACTTTTGAGGCCAAACTCCTCGCAGGAGCACGTGACCTGTTTTCGGTACATGGAGGAGCATGTGATTTGTACACCGTACATGATTGGTTAATTGACCTTTTCCAAAACCTGGCTAAATACCGTTGCCTGTACGTTAAGGATTTACATCTAGGTAATTAGTCAGAATTACACCTAATTAAGAACAAAAAAACTTACGTGATATTTCTAATTTGCTATAAATATTTTACCGTTTAAGGTTGAAAAAACTTGAATGATGTGTTTGAAATTATCAATGTTTCTTTAATGTATCTATCTCAAATTTTACAAACAATAAATTGTTTATACTGAAAATCTACAAATTAAAATATTCGTAGTGGCATCTGCCATAATCAATAAAGATATTTTCTGCGTAAACTTGTGTGTTTACTTTATTTTTTGCTCGGAATTATTCATAAAATGGTAGCCCAACAAATTGTGCGCTTTAGGGCTTTTTTATATAGATGATGGTCGCCCTTCGCGACAGACAGACAGACATATATGAAATATCAGATTATAAAATCGGTCTGTCTTGCCGTCGAAATATTGAGACTAATAAAATGGTAGACCTATTTAATCATTTTCTTAAAAAGAAATTATTATATTTTATATTATTAAAAATGTTCCCCGCAGGAAACCATTTTACTTGTACGTTTACTGTATTTCAGATATAGCAAAGTGATAGGGGCAAACAACTTTTTATAGATGATGTATATATTCTATGTTTCATGAATAATAAACCACAACGGGTTGCGACTAATTCCGTACCGGGGTGAGACCTTAGCCAATCACTAGCAAATACGGAACTATGCGGGCTGTAGACAGGTTTTAAACAGTGTTTGAAACCACTTTTGTAAACATCATAAAATTGTTATAAATTTATTATTTCGTCAAGATGAGCTCATCAGGTAATGATGACAATGATATCAGCGAGGAAAGGAAGATTTTACCTCTCGGACTAAACTCAGAAGAACGCCCGAGTAAGTTGTATAATTTTATTAATCATTCATTGATTCAAAATGAACAAGGACAAAATTTGTAATTATTTGCCCACCTGCCCCACGGCCAGGTGTTCGGCGCGTTGATTGGTCACTACACCCAATCCCCATTATAACCCCAGACCAAACAATCATAACTGCAGTGATTTTGCATGTAATATGCGATTAAATATCGTGGGGTGCCTGTTTAAGACCCTTACTGTTTATTGAAAGACCCTTATGTCAAAATTAGGTCTTCACAAATGTTATTTTAGAAAGAAAACATTTGGATATTTTAAAACACCAAAGTAAATTTAATGTATTTTTAAAATTTCTTGAACAAAATATACAGTCAAAGGACATAATTATTCGCCACTTTCAAAATGGCGGCCAATTACGCAATCTTAAGCAACTAAAAGGAGACGGTCATTATAGAATTAAAAGTAATCATCTTACCTCAATATTTTGTCAGATTTCCTTTCATTCTTATTACTTCTTTAATTCTATGTGGAATTGTTCTATAAAGACCTTGTACACGCTCTAGTGATATATTTTCCCATATATGTGAAATTTCGGCAATCAGCTGTTCGCGGGTATGTATGTAACTTACGCGGTGTTTCAATCGTCGTTTGATGTGTAACCAAAGATTTTCTATTATATTTAAGTCAGGAGAGTATGCTGGCCATGATGTTGTAGTTACATCATTTTCTGTTAAATAATTTTTTACTAATCCGGCTCTATGAACGGGGGCATTGTCATCCTGGAACACATAGTCATTATTTCCAAAATGCCTTGCAATAACTGGCCATAAATTATTTTCTAACACATCTAAATATTTCTGTGCATTTATATTACCCTCAACAGCAGTCAAAGTTCCAATACCCCCAAAGCATACACATCCCCAGACCATAACACTAAGCTTAGCCCTGGGAGCGGGACAAACTAAGTGAGGTTTATATTTTTCGTCATCTTTCCTCCAAATAAAAATATTGTTATTTTTCCCGATCACCACCTGACTTTCATCACTAAAGATCCACTTACTCCAGTGTTCTTCCACAGTCCAATGTTTTCTTTCATTACACCATTTTACCCGATTTTTTCGACTACCCCCGCCAACAACCATCCTCTTCTGTACAGCCCTCCTTTTATACCCCAACTCGTGAATTTTTCTTTCAATAGTTTTATCACAAAAAGTTCGATCCATACCTGTATTCATCATATCTGTAACATCTCTCAAAGTCCTTTTCCTGTTACATTTTATAATCCGAGAAAGTTTTGTTCTGTCTCGTTCCGTAAATAATTTTTTTCTACCCCTCCCACTACGATTTTCAACACTTCCATACTGTTGATATTTCTTTATCACACTTTTAATTGTTGATCTAGGAATACCCAGTAATCTTGACAATTCTGACTGATTTTTATTCTCCTTAAAACTATTTATAATCAATTCTCGTACATCCCTACTTAATTCTTTTGTTTTCGGGGCCATTTTTAAAAACGCCCACGAAATAAACTTGTAAACAATGCAGACGAATTATTGACCTGTATATTACGTCACCAAAGACTGATTGAACTTTGGCCCTGTTTACATGAATAATACTATCGGTTATTTATAGCGCGCAGCTTAAATTCTAAGGGTACATGTATATGGTGCGTAGCGCGAACGTCAGGGGTGGCGAATAATTATGTCCTTTGACTGTACTAGGTATTTTAACAAGCACAGTAAAATGCTTAGGGCAACAAATCATGGCCACCCAAGGATATTATATGAAATTATGATTGTGATAACATTTCTTTCATTTAAGACTAAAACAAAAACAGATGCTTCACTCTGAAGTTTGATCAGTGCCTTAGAATTGATTAAATTTAATTAAAATAGGGCATCATTTACTTTACATAATTCTATAATGTACTTATAAAGTTTATATATCTCAAATGAAAATATCTGAGAGTGAAACATCAATACAATAGTAGAATTGACAAGTGGGAGTGAAATATCTATATGTGAAAAGTGATCAGATTGAAAAAGCTCAATAGTACAATGTTTTGGGTAGTGAAATGTGTGGCATTTGGTTTGTCCAACTGAAATATAGATAACTATTATGTTAACTTGTTAAGCCTGATCAAATTGTTTTCTTTGAAAATGAGAGGTTCCAAAAATATTTAAGATAGACAAATCTTTAAATTATGGTGGCTGTTTTGTGCCATTCCTGTATTCCTCCCGCAACCCCGCCAAATGAAAAGTGGGGAATTAACAAGTTAAAATGGCCGGGACCCGGAGCAAAAACACTCTTATTAGCGGGGTTGCGGGGCGAAGTTTAAGAAATAACTTCTCGCCCCATGGTGGCGCGGATCGAAATTTAAGAAATAAAACGGCGTGGTGCAAAGTAAAATAAAATAAAACTTTGCCCCGCGCCCCTGCTAATTAGCGAGTTTTCACCCCAAGACCCCGTCAAGGGAAAAGTTGAGAATTAACAAGTTAAAATTGTGGGAACGCGGAGCAAAAACACGCTGATTAGCGTGCCCATGCTTATTAGAGTGTTTTCGCCCCGCGACACCGTCAATCGAAAAGTCAAGAATTAACAAGTTAAAATGGCGGGGTCGCGAAACACGAATGACACAAATCAGCTACCATAATTGCATGTGATATTTTCTTCTTAATTGAAAAACTTGTATAATGATTAATATCCGGAAGTTTCCAATAAAATCATAAGCGTAAATTTTGACTTTCTTTTACATTATGAAACTAGTGACAGGCTTGGTTTAAACTAATAATATACTGTTTTTCAAACATTATTTCAGTTCCTTTGAAGTCTATAAAGGTAGATGTTCAGATACTTGGCTATGTAGCTGAAGTGACATCCTTGCTGACCTACTTCAATACAGAGGAGACCCCAGTTGAGGCGGTGTTTACATTCCCTGTAGATGATGGCAGTGCAGTGTTTCAGTTTGAGGCTCACATTGATGGCCGTCATATTGTCGCTGAAATCCAGGAACGTGAGCAGGTTGGTTTCATACAATTTTTTTTTACATTTGATTATGTATTTCTGAGAATATAAATGTAATCATGTGGCCAATGCACTGTTCCCTTTTCAGTCAGTGCATATTTTGATATTTTCCTTATTAATAGAAGAATGGTTTTGTACAGATTGAAAGATGGACAAATCCTTTAAATCTTTTAGCATGGTAAAAGTTAATGATTGTCAAGATCTGACTGTAACTTTAATTATAACATTATATATACTAAATGATTTTATCTCAGGCACAATTGACTTATGACGATGCTGTTCAAAGTGGAAAAACAGCCTTGCTGCTAAAAGAAGACAGTTCTGCTGGGGACATCTTCAGTTGTATGCTGGGTAATCTACCAGCTAAAACTGAGGCGTCATTGGTGATGAAATATGTGATTGAATTACCACAAGAACCTGATGGTCAACTAAGATTCACACTCCCTACTGTACTTAATCCAAGATACTCTCCAGGTAGCAGACAGATTTTTCTGTACATTAGATTGGAAAGCCTATTTTCTAATAATAAGTTTAAATGGAATATAGCAAACATAATAATTTGTTCAAGTTTACCAATTAATAAATAACTTTTGTTTTGCAAATTAGATATAAGGGTGCACTTCAGCTTTGATGATGCCACCATTAACTGGAGGAAACTCCTGGTTTTAGTGAAAAATAAGGGTACAATTTTCCATGCAATAAAGATAAGAAATCGCAAATTTCAAAAATGTAATGGCAAAATTACAGAACTGTAATCGTGCAATTACAAAACAGTTATACTCATATTACATAAATTGTGTTTTTTTCTTAGATCAGGGTGGATTAGTTGCTGCTGAGGGTGCCACATATGTCCCACCATCTAAAGTACCATATGAATTTAGCTTGATTGCTACAATCAAAGGTTACCATAAAGTAACCTCAGTCACCTCAGAAACAATCTCATTAAATGTTCATTTTGAGGATAACAACAAGATAGCAATGGTGAGTGAAAATTGTGGTGAAAAAAATAAAACTTCCCAAAGATCTGTAACATATTTAATGTAAAGGGTATTTTATTTTATTTGAGTTGTCTGTTGTCAAATTAGTTCAACTGTTGAACCAAAACTCAATCTAATATACAGTCAAATCCACTTATAACGAACTTGCTTAAAAACGAATTACATGTATTGTTAATAGCAAACTGAATCTGAAATACCGGGCCAATGCCTTCTTTATTTTATATTAAACCACATGGCTTAATACATAATTGCTTAAAACAAATTTTTTCGGCTATAGCAAACCATTTTTGCAAGTCCCAAATGGCAAAAGAACACGTTTACTTCCTCGGTTAAAACAAACTGTTATAATTGAAATGTCTGGATGCGCTCGATTATAGATCAGGACATAAATACCGCTATCCGATAATCTTTTGTCTAAATCAAATACATGTACATGTATATGATATACTGTTCAATTAAATGCCCTGCGTAAAATTATTGCCGCAATAAAATACCGATCACACAAGTCACCAATGACGGGTATGGCTTTTTAACGGCAAATTTGCCAATCCTAACAAGTCAGCGAAAGATGTTGCTACTTTGCTTTTAACAAACTTTGGATATGACGAACAATATTTAAATGTCCCATTGAGTTCGTTATAAGCGGAGTCGACTGTGTCATCATATATATCTGATGACATGCCAACAATGCAACATACAATTGACAGAACTATATTTGCATAAATAGTTTGCTTACTTTTACATGTTCATAAACACAGCTTGATATTTAATTGATTTCATTTTGATAACAGTCATAAGTGTAAGACAGAGTCACTAGGTATGAAAATTTTTCTTACCTTCATCTTTGTCAAATTGAACCCACCTTAGAATCTTGGCAAGTGTCTAATAATTATTTGCCACTGTAGCAATTTGTTTGACTTTAAGCTTTGTGAAAATTGTGTTATATCAAGTTTTGCATATTAACGTCAAACCAAAAACAGCAGCTTTTTCAAGCTTTGTGGTTGTGGCATCATTATTAGCTCACCTGTCACAAAGTGACAGGGTGAGCTTTTGTGATCGCTTTTCGTCCGGCGTCCGTCCGTCCGTCGTCCGTCCGTCCGTCCGTCCGTAAACTTTTACTTTAAATGACATCTCCTCATAAACCACTGAGCCAATTTCATCCAAACTTCACAGGAATGTTCCTTTGGTGGTCACCTTTAAAAATTGTTCAAAGAATTTAATTCCATGCAAAACTCTGGTTGCCATGGCAACCGAAAGAAAAAACTTTAAATATCTTCTTTTAAAAAACCATAAGAGCTAGAGCTTAGATATTTGGCATGAAACATCTTCTAGTGAGTGTCTACCAAGTTTGTTCAAATAAAAGCCCTGGGGTCAAAATTGGCCCCGCCCCGGGGGTCATTGATTTTCCCTATATGCATATAGTAAAAACTTAAAAATCTTCTTTTAAAGAACCCAAAGAGCTAGAGCTAAGATATTTAGCATGAAACATGTTCTAATGGGTGTCTACCAAGTTTGTTCAAATAAAAGCCCTGGGTGAAAAATTGGCCCCGCCCGGGGGTCATTGATTTTCCCTATATGCACATAGTAAAAACTTAAAAAATCTTCTTTTAAAGAACTCAAAGAGCTAGAGCTTAGATATTTGGCATGAAACATCTTCTAGTGAGTGTCTACCAAGTTTTGTTCAAATAAAAGCCCTGGGGTCAAAATTGGCCCGCCCCGGGGGGTCATTGATTTTCCCTATATGCATATAGTAAAAACTTAAAAAATCTTCTTTTAAAGAACCCAAAGAGCTAGAGCTAAGATATTTAGCATGAAACATGTTCTAATGGGTGTTCTACCAAGTTTGTTCAAATAAAAGCCCTAGGGTGAAAATTGGCCCCGCCCCAGGGGTCATTGATTTTCCCTATATGCATATAGTAAAAACTTAAAAATCTTCTTTTAAAGAACTCAAAGAGCTAGAGCTTAGATATTTGGCATGAAACATCTTCTAGTGTGTGTCTACCAAGTTTGTTCAAATAAAAGCCCTGGGGTCAAAATTGGCCCCGCCCCTGGGGGTCATTGATTTTCCCTATATGCATATAGTAAAAAACTTAAAAAAATCTTCTTTTAAAGAACCCAAAGAGCTAGAGCTAAGATATTTAGCATGAAACATGTTCTAATGGGTGTCTACCAAGTTTGTTCAAATAAAAGCCCTGGGGTGAAAATTGGCCGCCCCCGGGGGGTCATTGATTTTCCCTATATGCATATAGTAAAAACTTAAAAAATCTTCTTTTAAAAAAACTCAAAGAGCTATGGCCAAGATATTGAGCATCAAACATGTTCTAATAGGTGTCTACCAAGTTTGTTCAAATACAAGCCCAGGGGTCAAAATTGGCCCCGCCCCGGGGTCATTGATTTTCTTTATATGTGTTTAGCAAAAACTTTAAATCTTCTTTGAAAAAACCCAAATAGCTAGAGTTGAAATAAAATAAAAGCCCTGGGGTCATAACTTGCCCGGCCCCAGGGGTGTCATTGTTTTTAACTATATGTGTATAGTAAAAACTTTAAAAAAATCTTCTTTTAAAAAGCCCAATGAGCTAGAGCTTAAATGTTTAGCATGAAACATCTTCTTATGGGTGTCTACCAAGTTTGTGCAAATAAAAGCCCTTGGGTTAAATTGGCTCTGCAACGTTGGGGGGGGGGGGGGGGGGGGGGGGTTGGGGGGCCTATATACAGGTGAGCGACCTCAGGGCCATCATGGCCCTCTTGTTTTTCTATTATGATTATATTGCAGGTTAGCCTTGGTGAAGATTTCAAGTTTGATCATGATCTTAGATTTATTGTGCAGTATGAGTCACCTTATTCTCCACAGATTGTCCTTGAAGACGGAAATCCTGAAGCTGGTGAGAATCTTAAAAAAAAAAACATTTATATTTTTAGTGAAAGTAATGGCATTGATCGGCAAACCGACATTATACAGTCAGGCCAGTCTGTAATACCAGGTGATATACCAGCCAGTCTGTAAAACCAGGTGTTATATTAGTAGTATAGAGTCAGATCAATCTGTAATACCTGGTGGTATACCAGCAGTTTACAGTTAGGCCAGTCTGTAATACCAGGTGGTATACCAGCATTATACAGTCAGGCCAGTCTGTAATACGAGGTGCCATAACAGCAGTATACAGCCTGGCCAATCTGCAATACCAGGTGGCATACCAGCATTTTACAGTCAGGCAAGTCTGTAATACCAGGTGGTTTACCAGTAATATACAGTCATGCCAGTCTGTTATACCTGTTGGTATACCACAGTCTGTAATACCAGGTGGTATACCAGCATAATACAGTCAGACCAGTCTGTAATACCAGGTGTTATGCAAGTAGTATACAGTCATGCCAGTCTGTTATACCAGGTGGTATACTAGCAGTATACAGTCAGGCCAGTCTGTAATACCAGGTGGTATACCAGTATTTTTCAGTCAGACCAGTCTGTAATACCAGGTGGTATACCAGCATTATACAGTCAGGCCAGTCTGTAATACCAGGTGGTATACCAGCATTATACAGTCAGGCCAGTCTGTAATACGAGGTGGCATACCAGCAGTGATACAGTCATGCAAGTCTGTAATACCAGGTGGTATACCAGCAGTATACAGTCAGACCAATCTGTAATAACAGGTGGTGTACCAGCAGTTATACAGTCAGACCAGTCTGTAATACAAGGTGGTATACCAGCATTATACAGTCAGGCAAGTCTGTTATACAAGGTGGTATACCAGCAGTATACAGTAATACCAGGTTGTATACCCCAGCAGTATGCAGTCATGCCAGTCTGTTATACCAGGTGGTTTACCAGCAGTATACAGTCAAGCAAGTCTGTAATACCAGGTGGCATACCAGCATTATACAGTCAGGCCAGTCTGTAATACGAGGTGGCATACCAGCAGTATACAGTCAGACCATTCTGTAATAACAGGTTTTGTACTAGCATTATACAGTCAGGCAAGTCTGTAATAACAGGTGGTGTACTAGCATTATACAGTCAGGCCAGTCTGTAATACGAGGTGGCATACCAGCAGTATACAGTCAGACCATTCTGTAATAACAGGTTTTGTACTAGCATTATACAGTCAGGCAAGTCTGTAATACCAGGTGGTATACCAGCATTATACAGTCAGACCAGTCTGTAATACAAGGTGGTATACCAGCATTATACAGTAATACCAGGTTGTATACCAGCAGTATGCAGTCATGCCAGTCTGTTATACCAGGTGGTTTACCAGCAGTATACAGTCAAGCAAGTCTGTAATACCAGGTGGCATACCAGCATTATACAGTCAGGCCAATCTGTTATACCAGGTCTGAGGTGGCATACCAGCATTATACAGTCAGGCCAGTCTGTAATACCAGGTGGTATACCAGTAGTATACAGTCAGGTCAGTCTGTAATACCAGGTGATATACCAGTATTATACAGTCAGACCAGTCTGTAATACCAGGTGGTATACCAGTAGTATACAGTCAGGCAAGTCTGTAATACCAGGTGGTATACCAGCATTATACAGTAAGGCCAGTCTGTAATACAGGTGGCATACCAGCAATGTAGAGTCAGGAACAGTATGTAATACAGGTGATATACCAGCAATGTAGAGTCAGGACAGTATGTAATACCAGGTGATATACTGGCAATGTAGAGTCAGGACAGTATGTAATACCAGGTGATATACTGGCAATGTAGAGTCAGGACAGTATGTAATACCAGGTGATATACTGGCAATGTAGAGTCAGGACAGTATGTAATACCAGGTGATATACTGGCAATATATTATCAGACCAATCTGTAATACGAGGTGGTTTAGTTTAAACATATTTTATTTCAAACATTTTCACACAAACAATTATTTTACATACAATCATTAGTTACATAATAAACAATGCTGAAAAAGGATTAGATCCGAAAGCATACAATGCTTATAGAGGTCTTTTCCTAACATATAATTCAATTACTGTAAATTCGGCGGTAAATTACATGTTTCGAAATAGTAATATTCATGAAACCATTTTATAGGATGATGAATGAAGAAAGACGAGGATGGCAAAAGTGTCTATTCAGAGCTAAAAGTAAAAAAATTAAGTAGTTGAAATAAGTTAGATAGGAAATCATGCTATAATATGTTTTAAAATCAACATGAAATGCTAATACTGTGACCTAGTGAAATGACACACAAAAACATATTGAGATTGATGGTCAGAAAAAGATGAGATTGAGTCAGTAAAAATGGTGCAAATACATTATATTAAGGAAAAGATATTATTATAGAATCTATTCGGTATGTCAACGGAGTGAGCAGAGTTTGCAAAGGACTATGGAAAACGTTCGCTATCTCGGATATATATTTGAACTGCCTCCAGTGACGATGATGTCTGTTATATTTGTGTCTAATGCCATATTAAGAGAATCCTCGATAAAAGTTGTGTAAAGTGCATCGGCATTGGGGGGTCGATAGAAGACACCGAACAGAATATGTTTTGTTTGGGAAAATATAATCTCAACCCATTGACATTCAATATTTCTTGGTTCGAGATCCAAACGGCGTTTGTAGAAAAGCGAATCTTTGATGTATAAGATTACTCCACCGTGACGGTCATCAATCCTATCCTTTCTTTCAGGAGTGTGAAAGCATGGTATCGAGACATCCGAATCAGAGATATTTGGATTAAGCCATGTTTCTGAAAAGGCAAGGATATCAAATACCAAATCGTGTACTAGCATTATACAGTCAGACCAGTCTGTAATACCAGGTTGTATACCAGCAGTATACAGTCAGACCAGTCTGTAATTGAGCTGAATAGCTTGGTGTCAGTAATGTGCTTATGAATGTGCTATTCTGTCAATGATTGTATTATATATGTATATTTTACCAGTGAAGTAGCACTGCTTAATGCTGTATTCCCTGCTTCAGATGAACATTATTGCAAATTATGGCTTTGTAACCCTGAGACTAAAAAAAGTCAAATCATGCTGACTTGTTTTTTTCTTTTCTATATTTTATTATATTTTCTTCTTTTAGATGGTTTGTTAAAGGAGGACATGTTAATGATCAGCTTTTATCCAGACCTGAAAGAAGTTGCCATGGCAACCAATGGCGAATATATCTTTGTTATAGATAGATCAGGTAAATATAGACCATGTGATATTTCATGAAAATTAAGGTGCAATTAAGGATGAATACAGGGCAAATGTATAACTTTGTAAAGGTTAAAAGTCAAATTTTGTTTCTGAAGATAAAAATTAAAAGGTTTAAATATTTATTCTTATAGCACAAATATTAAAATTGGCAGCATGGCTGAGTGGTTAATGCGTCAGACTAGTACTCTAACTGTCACTAGCCGCATGGGTTCAAACCCCGTCAGGGGCAAGTCGTTTCCTTCAGCAAGAAACTTTACACTCATTGCTCAGTACTGGTTGGTTCCAGGAACAGATTCAAAAGTGTGTCTATAAGCTTATAACTTATTACACAATCAAACTAAAATAAACCAAATATTAAAAATTTTATGGCTATCCTACTCACCAATGTGTTGGCCTCCACATAACACTTTCAATAAAAGTTTGACAAGCTAATTCTTGTACAATATCATATCTCACGGATATCTCAGGCATAGATTTTGAATGATATAATTATGGCTTTTTGTGACAGGACAAAAATCTTCTGTCAATATCCAAGGCTCATAACTGTTTTTCTGTTCTGTTAATTCTTACATTATCCAGTGCTCATTGTTATACTATCAAGCACTGAGAAGTGAGAATAATTAACAAGTTCCTACTGACAGCTTTCATTATGTATATTTTTTACTATGATAATATATATTTTTATGAAGTGGCATTTTAAGATTTTTTTTTTTAATTTTCCAATGTAGCTCAATTTTAAATCATACTTATGATATGACATGTATGAAATATTAGAAAATGCATTTTTATCAGTACAATTTAATTTAGTTTATAAAAAGATGGTGTTATTTAAATTTTCAGGCAGTATGCATGGAGACCTGATCGCAAATGCAAAAGAAGCTCTTTTTCTCTTCCTGAAGAGTCTGCCAACTAACTGTTACTTCAACATTATCAGTTTTGGGTCTCAATACAAATCGCTGTTCTCAAGGTATTTTTTAAACAAATTGAAGTACAATTTGGTTAATATAAATCTAAATTTATTCAGAAACTTCAGTATACTCTATTAACAGTGCGGCTATAGATCTTGCTTTGCTTAGTGATGTCAAACCTTTGTCTGAATTTCTTTCCATCTCTTGGACAATATGATAATGTTTGGGAAAGTTTTTTTTATTTAGCCTGTAATGTTGGAGGATGAGATAGTATTGGGGGATAATTGAGGTTGTCAAGGGACATTTTGTTAAAGTGAAGAAAGGTATTGTAAAATTTTTATCCAGTTTTATTGTACAGACATTTTCAAGGTTGAGCAAATTACACTGAAAATCATTGAGTCAGTCTTCAAGACTTTATTTCAGTGGCAGCAAAAAGTACACAGAGTCAAGTTTAAATGAAGCAATCAAAGTACAAAAAGAAATGGATGCTGATATGGGTGGTACAGAAATTCTCAAACCTTTAGAACAGGTTTTCAATAAAAAGCTTATACCAGAACACCCAAGAAGGGTCAGTTTTTATTTGTTATGCACATTTGAAAATTAATCTTGAGGTGAAAAAATGATATGTTTTATATTTTAACATTTTGTACATCTGAAATACTTAACTAGGATACAAACATTACTGATAGAAAGAGTTTTGTTGATAGGGCTAAAATCTTGGTCACTGATACAAAAAGTAGGCATTTCTTCATTTATTGACAGATAAATCTGAGATATGTTATTTTGAACATGTATGTTCTTACCTTGCATTTACATTTGAACCTTGATGAGGTGTTAATTGTTACCTAGGTGACAGGTGAAATTTACCACTTCATGTCATCACTTTGTATTGTTTTTAACATTTTAACAACTTGTTAATTGTTTGTGAGCATCTATCACAGATAATGTTTCATATCTCAAGCATTCAAAAAAAAATTCAAAAAATTCAGAAACATTTTTAAAACAAATCAGAAAAGTTAATGTACATGTATGTTATAATATTTTTACGACTTTTTCCCCAGGTTTTTGTGCTAACTGATGGGGGAGTAAGCAATACAGATAAGGTAATTGGACTGGTCAGCAAAGAGTCCAAAAAATCAAGTACAAGGTAGACTAATTAGATATATTCTATAAACATTTAGGTATTATAATCAGTTTGTTGTTGTTTCTTCTATAACATCAACAGGATCAATGCTTTTTGCTATCATTTCTATCCCTTGTAAAGATTTTGGGTGGGCAAACAGAAATGGACCCTGATCAGCCCTGCCCGGTCCGCGGGCGGGTCAAAATTTCACCCCCTTTTTGACAAATATTTTTTTTTGGGTTTTTTGGGGCAGGGGGCAGCTCAATCGGGAAAGCTTAAAATAAGGCCCCCTTTTGAAAATTTTTTTTTGTTTTCCCCCCACTTTCCAAAATCCCAGTTTGGGAAAAGGTAGGTAGGTAAATAAAAACTTTTTTAAACCCAAAAAATATTTTTTTTCTGCAAAAATTAAAAGAAATTTAAAATAATTTGAAAAATTGCTTAGAAATCTTTTAAAATTTTTAAAGAATCCTTTTTTCAAATTTTTAAGGGCCATCATTTTATCAAAATTTTCTTCTTAACCCCAAAAAAAAGAACAGATAAAAAGAAAATTAAAAAATGTGTTTCTCTTTAAATTTTTTTCCCAGGAAATTTATTTGTTTTGGGGTAGCGGTGATTTTTCTGGGTAGGAAAGCGGGAAAGGGGAAACAAATAACTATTTTTTTTAATGCCTTTTTTGGGAGTGTTTTTTTTTTGGGCTGAAAAAAAGATACATTTAAATCAGTGTTTTTAATTTTTTTTCAGATTTTTCACTTTTGGGTTTAAGGCGAGGGCGTATCAAAAAATCGGGGAAAAAGGTTTTTTGGCAAAAAATGGTCAGGGAAAGGAAAGAATTTATAGCGGGAAATTGATCGTTACACCCCAAAGGGGAAATTTTAATTTGTTTAAACCTATCCCATTTGGCCCTTTGATTTTTTAAATTTAATTTTAATTTTAAAATATTTTAAATGTCATAAAAAAAATAAAAAAATTTTGGCTGCAAAAAAATATTTAGACAGTATGGAAATAAAAATTAGTCGGGTTTTAAAACTGATTGAAATTAAATTTTATAAATTTTAATTGCAAAAAGGAATATTTCAAATGAATTCTTTTAAAGATTTTAACAAAAATGATGGATAAATGTAAAAACAAATTTTGCATAAATTTTTCCCAAACTTTTTTGCAAGATTATTCAAAATTTTGATTGCATAAATTTTCAAAATGATTCCCTTTAGATTTTAAAAAAAACTAAATTGCATAAATGTACAAAACGGGTTTGGAAAATTAAAGGGTTTTTAACAATTTAAAATTCAAAAATAAAAAAATGAATGAAGTTTTTACAAACAAATTGCAAAATGGAAAAAAATGTTTTGGCCAAAAAGAAAAATACAAAATTGGATGGCAAAAGATGTGAAAATTTTGTTTTTGCATAGATAAACAAAGGATGGGAAAAACACGAAAACAAAAAAACTTAAATTGCAAAATTGTACAAATGGTTTGGCAAGATTAAAAAATTTGAGGCATAATATAAAAAAATTTTATAAAATAGATGTAACTTTTTTGCTTTACAAAATTGATTGCAATAGATTAGCAGAAATGATGGCATAAGGATTTTTAAACAAAAATTGGGCTTTTAAAATTTTGGTCCCAAAATGTTTGGGGAAATAGTTTTTATACAAAAATTTTGGAAATAGAAATTTTTTAAAACTTTGTTTTAGAAGTTTAAAAAATAAAGGGGTTTTGATTACAAACGGGAATTGCATAAATTTAAAAAAAATTTTTTGGCTTTAAAAAGGGAAAAAAATTGATAGATGGGGGGTAACAAACTAAATTTTGAAATAAATTACAAAATGTTTGCAAAAGATTTTAAAAAATGGCATAAGAAGAAAAAATGAGGGCATAGGGGGTACAAAAAGGATTTTTTTAAATCAAAATTTAAAATTTTTACAAAAAAAAAATACAAATGTCAAAATTAAGGGGCATAGGAGTAAAAATGAGGGAAAAACTTTTAAAAGGGTTAAAAGAGAAAACGGGTTTTGGCAATAGTTTGTCCCAAAATTTTTCCTTTTCCCCTTTTGTTATTTTAATTTTTATTTTTTGGGAAATTTTTAAATTTTTAAAACTTTTTAAATTTCCCATCACTAAAATTAAACACATTTTCAAAAAAAAATTTTTGATTTTTTTTTTTTTCCCATTAAAGGCAAAGTATAAATTGCAAAAAGTATTTAAAAATTAAATTTTTTAAAATTTAAATTTTTAAAATTTTAAATTTGCACTTTGGAAAAACCCGGGTTTTTAAAGAAAAAAAGAGAATTTTTCCAACATATAAATAAATTTTGTTAAAGTTACTTTAATTTTAATTTTCAAAAATAAGGGATTACCTAATGCAAATTTTTAACATTTTTTAAATGGAAACCCTTTTTGGTTTTCTATAAAAAAAAATTTTCTGCCCTTTTTTTAGTCCTTCATGGGAGCAAAATTTTAGGCCCCCAACGGGGCTTTTTTTTGGAAAAATCCTGTTTTTTTTTTGGTGGAATTTTTGGTTTTTTTTTTAACGGGTTTTAAAAATTTTATTTCATTTTAATAAAAAATTGTTAATTTTTATCAAAAATTTGAATGTTTTTCTCTCCTGTTTATTTGGTTTTTTTAAAACAAAATTTTTTTTTTCTTTAAAAAAAGCCCGGGGAATAAACTTTTTTTCGGGAAGATATTTTTTTTAAAAAAATAAAAAAATTATAAAAAAAAATTGGGGGTTTTCCCCCCCCCCCCCTTTTACCTGGGGGTTCCCCTTGGGGTTTCTTTTAAGGTTTTTGCCCAATTTTCTAATTTTAATTTTCAATTAAAAAATTTTAAGGGATCATTAACAAATTTTTTAAAGGGACCCTTATTTTTTAAGGTTTATTGAAACAGGTGTTTAATCATTTTTTGGGGAAGTTGCCAATGCACCCCTGCCATCAAAATATTCATGTTTGGGATTACCCTTCCGGGTACCCAAACCCTTTGTAAAAACCTTTTACTAAAATTCCAAAAAATCTTATTTCCCTTTGGTGAAAGGGAAACCCCTTTTTTGGGGCCCGGGGGGCCCCTACAGAATGTTAATAAAAGATTTTAAAGTTTTATATTTCAGCAATGTTTTTAGAAATTTTATTTTATTTATAAAAGGAAATTCTGTCATATTTAATATGGGTATGACCTATCTTTGAAACTTTATGTTTTTTTAAAGAAAGAAATTAAGGGTTCGGGGGAAAATTTTTTTCTTTAAAATTTGCCTTTTTTTATTTTTCTTTTACTGGCGGATTTTTTTTTTATTTTGGCGGGGAAACATTTTTGGGAAAAGCAAAAGAGTGGGCCAAACCTAAGAAATTTAAAATTTTATGTTTTCCTAAATTTCTATTCATTTTCTTTTTTTTAGTTTTGGGGGTTGAAAAACAAAAAGTCCTTTTTTGGGCAAAGGGGGTTTGGGGGCTTTAAGGGTTTGGGAGGCACCAAGAATGGAGCCCAATTTATTCTTTTTTTTGTGACCCCTGCGTGTTTTGGGTCGGGGCCCGACAAAAAGGGGTTTTAAAAATTTAGGGGGGAATTTGGGTTTGTAAATTTCGGGTTTTCCCTACGGGGGGCCCCTTAAAAGGGGCCCACCCCAAAACCGGGGGTTTAAATACCGAAAAAACACCCCCTAAAGACGGATATAATTTTTTTTTAAATTTTAAATAGCAAAAGGGACAAAGGGAAAATTTTTGGTTTGGGAAGTTTGAAACCAAAAACGGGGTAAAATAAGGGGAAAATAAACTAAAGGGAATAAATTTCGGCCACATAGGTCGGTGTACACACTTAAAACATATTTTGCAAGAGATGACCATATCACCATTTTTCATGTTATAAAAACAAATGATTAGGATTCATTAAATTTCGAAATAAAAGAAAATATTTGATCATGTATAAGTAAATATTAGAAACCATGCATGAAATTTACTATAGTATTTTGTTTTTGTGTGACTTACTATCCAGAAATTGCTAGTTTTACTTAATATACATCTGCAAAGAACTTTTTTACCCTATATGTCCTCTAGCAACATTTTAAATGGCCTTCTACGATAAAAGATGTATGTCAATGTTATCGTTTATTTTGGGTTTTTAATGAAGGAAGAAAGCTTATTTTCATTCATTTTGGTACAAAATTATACTGTCTCATGTGAATAACTAAAGCTGCATTTGCAATTTTCACATAATTCAAACAATGTTCTCGAAAACCATAAAACACAGGTCAATGCACTTGGTATTGATATTTGAAGAAAGTTAATGTGCATATGATAGACTAGGTCTAGTTTGGATTTAGGAAAGGTTTCTCACCTAAATTTATAAAAATAATGAACTAACCAAGGCTCAGAAGTCGCCATTACTCATTTGTATAGCAATACAAAGACATGTGATCCCCCTGGTGATATACATTCAGTGCTTTTTAGCTCACCTTGCACAAAGTGCAGGTGAGCTTTTAGGATGGCCAACCAAATGGCGTCCGTCGTCTGTCGTCCGTCCACATTTTAAATATTCTAAGGACATCTTCTATGATACCGCAAGGCCAATGTTAATGAAACTTGGCAGGAATACTCTTTGTATGAAGCTCTATCAAGATTGTTCAAAGAATTCCATTTCATGCAGAACTCTGGTTGCCATGGCAACCGAAAGAAAAATCTTTAAATATCTTCTTTTAAAGAACGTAAGAGCTAGAGCTTAGATATTTGGCATGAAACATCTTCTACTGAGTGTCTACCAAGGTTGTTCAAATAAAAAGCCTAGGGTCAAAATTGGCCCGGCCCCAGGGGGTCATTGCCCGCGAAAGGCCGCCCGGAGATTTCTATATGCATATAGTAAAAAACCTTAAAAAATCTTCTTTAAAGAACTGTAAAAGCTAGAGCTTAGATATTTGGCATGAAACATCTTCTTTTAGTTGAATGTCTACCAAGTTTGTTCAAATAAATAGCCCTGGGGTTAAAATTTTGGCCCCGCCCAGGGGGGTCATTGATTTTCCCTATATGCATATAGTAAAAACTTAAAAAAATCTTCGTTTAAAAGAACCTTAAGAGCTAGAGCTAAGATATTTAGCATGAAACATCTTCCTAATAAGTGTCTACCATGTTTGTTCAAATAAAGCCCTGAGGTCAAAATTTTGGCCCTGCCCTCAGGGGGTCATAGATTTTCCCCTATATGCATATAGTAAAAACTTAAAAAATCTTCTTTTAAAAAGAACCCTAAGAGCTAGAGCTAAGATAATTGACATGAAATATCTTCTAGTGAGTGTCTACCAAGTTTGTTCAAAATAAAAGCCCTGGGTCCAAAATTGGCCCCGCCCGGGGGGGTCATTGAAAAATTTCCCCTATTTAATGCATATAGTAAAAACTTAAAAAAATCTTCTTTAAAGAACCCAAAGAGCTAGAGCTAAGATATCTAGCATGAAACATCTTCTAATGAGTGTCTACCAAGTATGTTCAAAAATAAAAAGCCATGGGGTCAAAATTGTCCCGCCCCGGGGGTCATTGATTTTTCCTCCTATGCATATAGGTAACAACTTTTAAAAAAATCTTCTTTTAAAGAACCATATAGAGCTAGAGCTTGATATTTGACATGAAACATCCAAGTATGTTCAAATAAAAGCCCTAAAAGCCCTGGGGTCAAACTGGTGTTCCACCAAGTATTGTTCAAAAATAAAAGCCCGCCCCAGGGGTCATTGATTTTCCTTATATGTGTAGCAAAAACTTAAAAATCTTCTTTGAAAAAAAGCCCAAAACTAGCTTGAGTTTAGATATTATACATGAAACATTTTTTAAGTCAATATCTACAAAGTTTGTTCAAATAAAAGCCCGGGGGTCAAAACTGGCCCTGCCCCAGGGGTGTCATTGTTTTTAACTATATGTGTATAGTAAAAACTTTAAAAATCTTCTTTTAAAAAACCCAATGAGCTAGAACTTAGATGTTTAGCATGAAACATCTTCTTATGGGTGTTCTACCAAGTCTGTTCAAATAAAAGCCCTTGGGTAAAAATTGGCCCGGGGGGGGGGGGGGGGTGGGGTGGGGGTGGGGGGGCTATATACAGGTGAGCGACTTCAGGGCCATCATGGCCCTCTTGTTTAATATATCATTTAACTTTTTTGTTAGCTCACCTGAGCTTGCTCAGGGTGAGCTTTTAGGATCGATGAATGTCCGTCGTCCGTCCGTCCACAATTGCTTGTGAACACTCTAGCGGTCGCATTTTTGCCTCAATCATCATCAAACTTGGTCAGGATGCTTATCTAGTTGAAAGCTCGGATGAGTTCGAACATGGTCATCATCTCAGATGAAAAACTAGGTCACAAGAGCTAAAAATAGAAAAACCTTGTGAACACTCTAGAGGTCACATTTTTGACCCAATCTTCATCAAACTTGGTCAGGATGTTTGTCTAGGTGATAGCTCGGATGAGTTCGAACATGGGTCATCTCGGATGAAAAAGTAGGTCACAGGAGCTATAAATAGAAAAACCTTGTGAACACTCTAGTGGTCACATTTTTGAACCAATCATCATCAAACTTGGTCAGAATGCTTGTCTAGTCAATTGCTTGGATGAGTTCGAACATGGGTCATCTCTGATGAAAAACTAGGTCACAGGAGCTAAAAATAGAAAAACCTTGTGACCACTCTAGTGGTCACATTTTTGACCCAATCATCATCAAACTTTGTCAGGATGCTTGTTTAGATAATAGCTTGGATGAGTTCGAATATGGGTCATCTCGGATGAAAAACTAGGTCACCGGAGCTATAAATAGAAAAACCTTGTTAACACTCTAGCGGTCACATTTTTGCATCAATCATCATCAAACTTGGTCAGGATGCTTATCTAGTTGATAGCTTGGATGAGTTCGAACATGGGTCATCTCGGATGAAAAAGTAGGTCAACGGAGCTAAAAATAGAAAAACCTTGTTAACACTTTAGCGGTCACATTTTTGCATCAATCATCATCAAACTTGATCAAGATGCTTGTCTAGGTAATAACTCGGATGAGTTCGAACATGGGTCATCTCGGAGGAAAAACTAGGTCACAGGAGCTAAAAATAGAAAAACCTTGTTAACACTCTAGTGGTCACAATTTTGACTCAATTGTCATCAAACTTGGTCAGGAAACTTGTCTAGGTCATTGCTGGGAATAAATCGAACATGGGACATCTCGGATGAAAAACTAGGTCACAGGAGCTAAAAATAGAAAAATCTTGTTAACACTCTAGTGGCTACTGTTGTGATCCAAATATTCTGTTAATTGGTCTGAAAGTTTGTTTTGATGATTTCTAAGTCAAGATCGAACATGGGTCATCTTGGATGAAAAACTAGGACACACCGCCCAAATATGGAAAAACCTTGTTAACATTCTAGTGGTCACATTTTCGACTCCATTATCATCAAACTTGGTCAGAATGCTTGTCTAGGTAATTGCTTGGATGAGTTCGAAATCGCATGTGAAACTAGGTCACCGGAGCTAAAAAATAGAAAAATCTTGTTAACACTCTAGTTGCTACTGTTTTGATCCAAGTATCCTGGAAATTGGTCTGAAAGTTTGTTTTGATGATTTCTAGGTCAAGTTTGAATATGTGTCACCTGGGTAAAAAACTAGGTCGCACTGCTCAAATATGGATAATCCTTGTTAACACTGTAGTGGTCACATTTTTGACTCACCTGTCATGAGACTTGGTCAGAATGCTTGTCTAGGTAATTGTTTGGATGAGTTTGATAATTCAGGTGAGCGATCTAGGGCCATCATGGCCCTCTTGTTACAGCTTAGTAGGGGCGTCCGTGGCCGAGTGGTTAAGGTCGTTGACTTCAAACCACTTGCCCCTCACCTCTGTGGGTTCGAATGCGGACAGGGACTTTGGATTCTTTCATGTGAGGAAGCTATCCAGCTAGCTTACGGAACGTCGGTGGTTCTACTCAGGTACCGGTTCGTGCCTGAAATAATGCACAGAAGGGCACATGAGGTCTTCCTCCACCAGTAAAGCTGGAACGTCGTGATATGACCTATACTGTGTCGATGTGACGTAAAACCCAAAACAAAAAAAACAAAAAACAGCTTAGTAAAGGATGAGCCTATGTTTATGAATAAAATTTATATTTGATTTTTTTTGTGCACAGTTATTACATTATTAAAACTTTTTTCATTAAAGGCAATTTATGCAGCCAGTACAATGACCTTGAAAGGTGTACAAGATGGAAATGCTGTTTCTTATACTTTGACCTTCACCTTGTGTGAAGCAGACGGCATAAATGCATCAGCCCCAGTTCATCGCCTAGCAACCAAGGTACAAATCAAGCTTATACAAGACCAGGAAGTTGTGTCTGCTGCTCAAGGTTTATAACTATTCATTTCTTCTTTAAAACAATATTTGATACAAATTGATTAAAACTAGATACATGTACATTTTTACATCTTTAATTGAATTCTCCTTTCTTGAAACAATCAATAGATCATCACCAAACTTAAGTATGATTAATTAGAACGTCTGCTATACAGATTGCCAAAACAAATATGATAGGTTCTGTAAAGGGGGTAGTTGCATGAGCATTTTTTATCTGTAAAAGATTTCATAATGTCAACAAATAAAGAGATAAAGGGTCATCACTATCATGTCAAAAACGAGGTCATGAGGGAAATCAAACAAAGACATTGAAAATACTTGAGAGACAATATTTTTGGTTAAGTCCTCAACGATTGTTGCTCAGAAATGCTGCCTAGATGATTGCCAAGGAAAATGGGTATGACTTTGACAAATGAGTACTTTGTATTACAGCTCTTGTTTTCTCATTATTCGGTATCAACTGTACCATAAACCATAGTTTTGCAATTACTTAAATCTTTAAGATTTTTGTGTCAGTGTGACATTATGTATTACCCATATCTAATGGTGACATACTGTCTGAGACAAATTATTAGTATGACAAAATGAGCTGCGTCACGACAAAATCAACATAATGGGTTTGCGACCAGCATGGATCCAGACCAGCCTGCGCATCCGCACAGTCTGATCAAGATCCATGCTGTTCGCTATCAGTTTTTCTACTTGTTATAGGGTTTGTAAGCAAACAGCATCCTGATCAGACTGCGTGGATGCGCAGGCTGGTGTGGATCGATGCTTGACGCAAACACACTATGTTGGTTTTGTCATGACGCGGCTCAAATGTTCTTTTTCTTTCTTCTCACAGATGATTATCACGATAAGGAATGCAAGTCTCTAGAAGAATACAGGAAAAAGATAATTAGTTTGAGTTGCCAGGGTAACATTATATCCAAATATACATCATTTGTTGCCATTGATACGGAGGGTAAGAAAGTTGAAGGTACCGCAGTAAAAAAATCTTGCCCAGTACCTTCGTTATCAAGTGAATTTCTCAGAGGGATCCAAGAGGTATATTGAAATGCAAATTATGAAGCTTAGTTTCCTTAAAATAGAATTACCAAATTGCCAAACTTACTGTTAAGAAAGGATTACTGAACTATTTTTATAGTTGGTTGAGCTACAAATGTTCATGGGTTTGTTGCTAGAAACCTTTTGCACAAGTATATTGATAATTCCTATTTTTATTGATTTTCTGTTTGTTCATAACTTATGTTTTTCTCAACAAAGTGATAACTATTTATACAAAAGCAGCATTTTTTGTCATGTTAATTTTCATAATGCAAATTCTAATAATCAAGATGGTTTATTTTTCACATTACAGAGTTTAATGATAGGATGTTCTTTTCAAAGTTGTGGGCTATATGATGTTGCTGATGCGTCTGACTGTCTCGCATCAGCTTCACCCTATATGGTAAGCTTTAGAAGACAAATTTCAAAATGCTAGTTTTAAGCTGGAATGTCTCTTGGGAAATTTCAAATGATAGTGATGATATGAGTCAAGGTCAGTCAATTTGTCTCCATTTTCAGTTGTTTTTTAAAGATTTGCATGCAACATCAATCAAGGTTTTTACATGAAACTATAACATCACTTCAGAATCATAATTTGAGATCACTATCCAAGACTTATAATTCTAGCATTGATTTTGACTAATTATAGCCCTTTTCCTATAACCTGTGGTGTTTGCTGAGGTTCAATGTTAGGTCCCCCTCTTTTCCTTATATATGTTAATTATAAGTCTTATTGTCAAAAACAAGTTGCTCCTTAAGCTCACAGACGTTGACACATTTGTTTTGCCAATAATAGTCAAATTATCATAAAATAATCTCCCATTGATCATCAAGAACAAAATTACTTTATATATACTTGATAGTAATTTTGTTCTTGAAGACAAATGTGTCAAACACCTGTGTTTATACTGATGATTCTGCTGACCTGGTATCAGGTAAAAATGAAAAATATAAGAGAGATATTAACTTTGGATCTCTTTATAGTCAGCAAATGGGTTGTAAACGATAAATTCTTACTTCATTAAGGTTAGAGGAATCTATTCTTTTTAGCCCCCAAAGAAAGTTAAATTACCTGTAGGCAATCTATCCAGTCAAAATAGTCTGTTTAATACTTTTGAGTTACTATATAAAGGTTAATATATGGCAGAGTAGGGCGCAAAGTTGTTATTTGGCCTGTTAAATGAAACATAATCTTCAGTAGTGGGGCGGGAAATTGAGAAAATAGTGCAAATTGTGATACAAGCATGAAACTTTCAGGAAATCATCTTTAGACCATGTAGATTTCAAAAGTGAAGTGGGCCCAAAAATATCTCTGCTCATTCAAGATGGCCGCCATTTTCAAAATGGCCGCCATATAAATTTGAGTACATTCTAGCTCATTCATTCCAATTTTTTGTACAGACCTTTAACTCACACCAAAAGCATGCATATAATTTCTCCTTTTCAAAAATTTAAATCTCACAAAATTTCTCTTTCATACTTCTTCCAAATCCAATATGGCCGTCGATTTTGTGCAGAACTGTTATATCATTTTTATAGTATAATTTGTTGCACAAATAATGTTTATTATGATAAAAAAAAGTGTTTAAACATATCAGAGGTAATCAAATTATATGTTAATCTCAATAAAAGTAAACATTTTAAAAGTTTTTGTCTAAAAACATCTTTAAAAAAGATCAAGAAAAAATTCCATTTTTTTTTTCATATTTTTCAATTTGATTTTCTAAAGTAATGTACAAAGTTAAAAAAGTTACTTTATATCTTAAACTGTATTTGACATTCCATTAATATCATGTGTTTATTGTAAAGAATGTAAGAAAAGCATTAAATCTGTAGGTTTTATATTTTGGAAAGTGGGTGGGGTAATTTTATATGATAATTGTGAAAGAAAAAACAACAGAAAATCTACATAGCTAAGTTCATTCTATTTCTTTGCCTTTTTACTTTTCTATGAATTCTTATGCAAATGTTCCAACTTAAAAAGTACTTTTTATTTGATGAAAGTATTTTTGTCTTCCTTCGGGCCATTTGGTGGGTGAGGCAAGAAAATGCACATACAAACATGTGTATACATTCAGTTATTAAATTTGGTTGCATGATAATTCTTGTTTCAATATATTTGATATCATATATTAATTTTAATCGTAAAGACATATAAGAAGACAATAAATCAACTAAAACGTGCTTAAAATAGCAAACATGTATTGAATGTAAGGTATAAAGGTAGTCCATAAACGCATATTTTTGACTCCTCCACAATTTTATATTTATAATATAAACATTGCTTAAAAGCCAACAAAATGTATGTGATGTGAAACATATATATCAATGATATGGCCTGGCCTGCATGCAACTTTTTGAAAAGTTAAGATACAAACTAAGTGTACTAGTATTTCCTAAAGTAATCATATCTTTTTCTTTCAATAAGAGGGTAATGATGACCCTGGATCACTCACCTAAGATCATTGTTGGAAAAAAAGTAACAAGATCATTTTTGGGAGTGTCAATTATGTCATAACACACATGATTTGTGTCATAATTGAATCCGGTTGCTTTTAAAGAAAATATGCTCAATATCTGCTTTCAATTTTTTATTTCACACGAGAGAAACTTTAATAACTATATCTATATACGAGTCCATTATAAACTTAGTGACCTTTTGTTGTTTGGTAAATTTGGACCATGTTGTCCATGATATATCATTATTATAACATAATTATGATGATACATGATTTATGTATATGCGTCGGATAGTGTAGTTTTAAGAGAAAACATATTTATTACAGTAGTCTTTGTAAATTAAGTGATACCATTGCAAAACCATTTTAGACTGCAATAGCATCATACAAATTTATGCATGTTATATCAGTCTACATCCCAAATACCTTATTTCAAGTCAATGAAGTTTAACACTAGATGTTTTTAATGTGTTTTCCTATACAAGTCTGTGAACCCAGGTGGCTCTATGAGCATGATTCATTAAATGTGTTTATAAAGACCTAAGGTAGTGCTTCATGCCAGCTTAGTACCTGTGCTCTATGCATTTTGATTTTTGAGAAGATTTTTTTATTGCATGTACACTTAATGATACAAAAGTGTTTTATGTAACTTTTAAAGAGGTCTTCTTTACTTGGCAAGGTTATATTTTGACTATCTAAGCTCTAGGCATTACAGTTTGTTTGTTTGTTGATTTTTTTTTAATAACATCAACAACAAAACAACTTCAATGCGATTCCCTACACAAGTCTTTAAAAACTGTGTTCCTCGTGAGGGCCTTTAAATCATGTTCCTGCAGTCCAAAATGGCTTGCCCTGTCACTTAGTTTACATTGACTTATATATTAAAATTCTTCTCCGAAACTATGTGCACAGAGAAGAGAAAATATCGTATATCATAACATTGCGATGCTTTATATAGAGATTATGAACTATTGGCATAGGGTCAAAATCACTTAGTTTACATTGACTCTTATCGGAATATAGATATGAGTCTTCTTGTAGTTCTGAGAGTCTAGTTATTGGACATGATTGCTTTTAAATCCTATGACTGGTGGAATAAAAAAGATACTCCTTATATGATTTTAGCATTTTCAGTATAAAAGAATTATAGACCTTTTCCAGCAGTTGGGTCTTAGGCGCGTGATCTAGGGGTCAACAAATGCTCTCTTGTTTTATGGGAAAAATAAAGTAGGAATACATTTAGTTTATATTCCAAAGTATAAGCTATGTTTGTTATGTGGGTCAAGCGGTTTATTGATACCTATTTTAGCACACCTAGTCATTAGAGATAATATGAATGTATCAGTCGCCAAAATTTTGTTTCTTTTGAAAATATCATGTCTACATAAGTTATTAGAAATGGACGGTACTTATTCAATTATACTTGGTTACAATGATGTGCAAGTAAATATAACTTTGAATCATTCTGTACAAGCTTTTAGGCAAGACTAAATTGTGCAAGAAATAATTGATATTCATAAATAGACAACATTTCACTAAGGTCCAGACATGATTTTATCTAACATATGGTTCAGTTTGATGAATATTTCAGTCTTCTTTCTGTACCTAATTATCAAGTTATATTATGACTATTGAAAACAGACTTATATCATGCAAACACATTTAATAACTGATGTATATACATATGATTGTATCTGCATTTTATTGATATTTTAGTACAGCCCTCTAGACCTGAAGGAAAACAAAAATATACCTTAATACTATTACATAATAAAATACTTTTACAGTGAATATTGCATAAGAATTCTTAAAAAACGTTATTTTGTACTACAATTGTAGTGATAATTTAACCCCACCCAGCTTTTAATAAGTATAAACCTTCAAATTTTTGTTTGTTTATGTTACAATTTATACAATAAAATACATAGTGTTGATTGATATATCCAAAGTACACTTTAGAAAACTATGTAACTTTTGGAATTTTTGTACATAGACCTAGAAAACCCATGTTAAGAGAAAAATGAAAAAATGGCCACTTTTTTCTTTGATTTTTTAAAATATTTTTTCTGTACAAAAAACAAAAACGATGACTAACAATGTGGTTAACCTAAAAATTTATTTTTTCTACTATATTTCACAATTTATATGGAAATACTCATACCGTGTTAAGCCAAAAATTATACTACAAAAAAGAGATATATCAGTTTTCATTAAAATTGGCAGCCATATTGGACGCCATCTTGGATTCTGAAAAAATATGCAAGAGAAATTGCTTAAAGATTTAAATTTTTGAAAAGGGGAAACTATAAATTGGAATGAATGATCTATTATGTACATCAAATTTATATGGCGGCCATCTTGAAAATGCCGTTTCCATAGTTTAAATAGATTATCCAATGAAAAGTAACTTTACAAACATCAGTTTGATCACTAACTGTGATATGCTTTATAAACTAACTGACACTGTAACAAGTTATTATAACAAACTACTATGAATAATTGTGTCGACAACAATTAAAAAGATTTGTTCTGCAGTCTTAAATTAAGAATTATCTGATTTAATTTATTAATGAATATATTTTTTAGTGAGCTTAACCAAACAGATTAGATTATAGTGGTCTAGTGGTACTCAAGAGGAAACTAAGAAAAATCCAGTTTGTTTATGGAAATGTGGTCTCGTAAAGCCACTGTTCAACGTATTCCTTTCTCAAAAAAAGAAAAAGTAAAGGTGCAAGCTACGTGTGCTACTCTTGCTAGACCAGGTAGAATCGTTCCTTTTTATATGATAGATGAAAAAATGTAAGTAGAAAATTATTTGTAGAAAAAGTGTAGGTATGCTCAGTAGTAGAAATTGTATAGATTGAGAGTGAGGCTCCACTTTTGTATGCTTGTATCTAGTAATTGCCGTAATTAATATATTTTAACAGGCCATTCACATTCACGGTATCAATAACACTCTGATATATCATTAACAAGATTGTCCGGAACTTAGCATCGGTTCGTTCGTAATAACTGGGACAGACAAAATTGAGAGAAAATCTACACCTAGGCGCTAACATTTTCCACGTACTTTAACTGACATATCCTCTTTTTTGATATGTATGCACATTAATTAGGGGTAACACTCACCCATGAGTAGGCATGCTAGAAAATTTATTTTGTATAAATCACTGCTTGTGGAAATTTCCTGTCATAATGGTTTTTTTCTTGCTTTTTTTTTCTATAATATTCAAACTTTTTAAATAATTGATCACTTGAGTCTGTGTTAATGCTGTTTTCTTTAGCTAACAGAGATTGTAGCAGATGGTGAGTGTTATGCTAGCGTAGAATTAGGTAACGATAGTTGCAATGGCAATTCCCTATCTATTTGTTTCCACCATAAATGAACGTCTAAAGCTTTTAAAACTTGATTTTAAACAAAGGCCAGAAGGTAAATCTTAACCACTGATGATCTTGTTTATTTTCAATGAATAGAAGTCGCTTTACGACAAAAGACCAACTAGTGCGTTTTGCACACACCAAGCAAGATCTAGACCAGCCTAGCCAATTTACAGCCTGGACCGCGCAGTCAGATCATGCGATGCTCAGCCTGTTCCAGCCGTTACCCACATTACTTACAAGTAGGACTGATAGCAAACAGCATGGATCCTGATCAGACTGCGCAGATGTGCTGGCTGGTCTGGATCCATGCTGGTCGCAAACGCACTATCGGGTATGTTGGTTTTGTAGTGACGCGGCTCAAATTTATTTTAGTGTCAAGTGGTACCATGAGGTTGAGATGTTATCTTTTGAGATGTCTTAATTACTATTTTACAGTATATATATTTGTAACTTGACGCAAAACTTTTGCCATTCTGCCTCCTTTGCATTTTATACTGATAGTAAACTGGATAAGTTGGCCGTCTAGTAAAAACCTGGGCATAGTCTTTTTATGCCCCCGCCATGTAATGGCCGGGGCATATAGTGTTACCCTGTTCCGTCATTCCGTCCTTCCGTCATTCTGTCATGCCGTCATCATCAGTTTACGTTCATTATCTTAAGAACGGTTGCACACATTCAACTCAAATTTGACATATGGAATATGTCATGAGAAAATACAGGTCAAGTTCGAATTTTGGTCAGGGTTCGATGATTTTTGGCAGAGTTATGCCCCTTTTACTTTGAAAAATAATATGAAAATTTCAGTTTCCTTTCATTATCTCCCCAACGGTACAACACATTCAACTCAAACTTGACATATGGATATGTCATGTAAAATACAGGTCAAGTTCGAATTTAGTCACGGTTTGATGATTTTTGGCAGAGTATTATGCCCCTTTTAGCTTTGAAAATAATATGAAATTTTCAGTTTCCGTTCATTATCTCCCCAACGGCTACAACATATTCAACTCAAACTTGACATATGGATATGTCATGAGAAAATACAGGTCAAGTTCGAATTTGGTCATGGTTCGATGATTTTTGGCAGAGTTATGCCCCTTTTACTTTGAAAATAATATGAAATTTTCAGTTTCCGTTCTCATTATCTCTCCCAAAAGGTACAACACATTCAACTCAAACTTCACATATGGATATGTCATGAAAAAAATACAGGTCAAGTTTGAATTTGGTCACGGTTCGATGATTTTTGGCAGAGTTATGCCCCTTTTACTTTGAAGACAATATGAAATTTACAGTTTCCGTTCATTATCTCCCCAAAGGTACAACACATTCAACTCAAACTTGACATATGGAATGCGTCAAAGGAATGCGCAGGTCAAGTTCAAATTTGGTCATGGTTCAATGATTTTTTGGCAGAGAGATTATTCCCCTTTCACTTTGAAAGTAACATTAAATTTTCAGCTTTCCGTTATTATCTCCCAATGGTACAACACATTCAACTCAAATTTGACAGATGGATATGTTTTTGGAATGACCAGGCCAAGTTGGAATTTGTTTCATGGTTCAATGATTTTTGTGCAGAGTATTAGCCCCTTTCACTTTGAAAAATAATATGAAATTTACACGTTTCTGTTCATCTATCTACCCAACAGTGTTACAGATTCAACTTAAATTTGACATATGGATATGTCAAACAAGTTGGAATTTGTCATGGTTTGATCGATTTTTTGTGCAGAGTTATGTCCCTATTCACACTTTGAAGATAATATAGATACATCTTAGGAATAAGCAGTTTAAGTTTAATAATTTTGGTCGTGGTTCATTGATTTTAGACAAACGTATCTTTACCTGAATGTTGGAAAAGTTTTGAAACTATAGTCAGTTGCAAAGCACTCATACTTTTAAGCCATTATTTTGGGCTACAAATATGCAATATGCTATTTTTAAAAGGTTAAGACTGAATAATTTCAGTGCCTTGAACATTGTATGAAAATGGTTTGTGTTAACATTGAAAAGTTTTAAGGGCTTTGAACTTAAAATGAAAAAAAAAAATGAATGCACCATCTGAAATTTTGGCTGCATGCGGGGGCATCCGTGGCATGATGACACATTTCTAGTTTATTTCATTTTTTTGGTTTGTTTTTCTTTTATACAGATTTTACAACACTTTTGCTCATATCTGGACGATCAATCCACCTAACTGGTTATACTGTATAATTGAAAGTTTACAGTAAATTAATGTTTATTACTTTGCTTTTGTCAGGTTTATAGTAGAAATAGTGTTGATGAACCAAAACAAGACATGTGGCTTCCATGACTTAGTGGTTATGGTCAGTTGCCCCTGACGATTTTTGGTTTGAATCCCTTCAGGGACTGTGCACTTTTTCATATGAAGAAGCTTTCTAACTAGCATATAAAGTCTGTGGTTCTACTTGCATGCCTGCTTCTACCTGAAATATTATATGAATGTAAACCTGAGGGCTTTCACCAGTATAGCTTAAATGTTACCATATGGCATTCACCGTCGTTTGATTGTTAAACCAGACAAGACAGATAAAAAGGTCAACATTTACAGGTATCTCTTATAATAGATTTGAGCCGTATCATGACAAAACCAACATAGTGGATTTGCGACCAGCATGGATCCAGACCAGCCTGCGCCTCCGCACAGTCTGATCAGGATCCATGCTGTTCGCTATCAGTTTCTCTACTTGTATTAGGGCTTGTAAGTGAACAGCATGGATCCTAAACAGACTGCATGGATGCGCAGGCTGGTCTGGATCCATGCTGGTCGCAAACGCATTACGTTGGTTTTGTCATGATGCGGCTATTTTATTTTTGCAGATGAAGCTGATGGTGTAGAGGTAGATAATGCAAATATTGAAGTAGGGTTGGATGACAATGGTGGTAACATGTCAGTGGAGGATGGTAATAATACTGCTGAAGATAAGACCAGGAAACAAAGTGCTGACAGTTGCTCGATTAAAGTAATGTCAAAACAATCAAATTACTTAGCACGCAGACTGCACAACACAAGCTCGGCAATGTTTATTTGTTATTGGACCTAATCTGGTAGCGAAAATTGCCATAGCACTTCTTATGAAACCCTATTTCTTTTTAATTTTTTATTTTATTTCTTCTTAACTGTAATGTTGGTTGAGGTTCACAATTGTATTTGTCTATTGACTAATATGCTCTAAATATTTAGATGTTATCTTCCATATTAAAATTAATGTCACATGAAATTATATAATTATTTCCGAGGGTTGTTTCGGTGAAAGTTTTTTGAAGACACAACATATGATTATTTCTCTGTGGTCTAACTACAGCTGCGAATATTAATTTAATGAGATCAAATTATTATCAGCTTATATAATGTTATTCTGAGAGGAGAGTTTATTGTCCTTTAAATACAACTGTAAAGGTATTTTTCGTTATTTACTAATACGGCATATAATCGTTTCCATAGCAACACCTGTCTACGCATCCTGGCGCACGGACTATTTTCTTGTTATAAGTTTCTTACTGAATAAAAAGAGCCCCTAAAATTGCGCCAAAACGTCACGAAAATTTTATGACGTCACTTCCAACTTAAGGACGTCATTCCGCTAGTTGTTTAAGCCGTACATTCACCGCAGATCATTATAGCAAATACGTGCGCGACAAGACCAACGACTATGGAAACACCGTCAAAAGAGGAACAGCGTGTTTTTATTAAGTTTTGCCCGTTAATCTTGGGAAAATGCCAAACAGAAAAACTAAGCAACTTCGTCTAGAACTAAGGCAAACAACGGACGTACTGTTAGTCGACCATTGGTATTTAGATGGAATAAAGAGTTTCGGGATGGCAGAAAGTTAACAAAAGACAAGGAAAGGAGCGGTCGCCCATCCGTCATCGACGATAAACTGACACTTGCAAGAAGAAACGCGCTTCAGTGCGACCGTCGCATAACAGTAAGAGAAGTTGCGCTCTAGAGTTATGAGCATTATTGCAAAACATTTAAATCTGACTGGTATAGAAATGTATTCGCCAAGTGGGTTACGAGGCATGAAAATGTGTACGTTGTGAAGGAAGATACTTTGAAAAGGAGTAGCAGTTGACTTTTCTACGGTGACGTTAAACTCTGGAAAATAACGGCAACGTCGGATAACGTCGTTGCGTGCGCCGGGTCACCGGTAGTGTCTGTGTCTAACGCTTTGTAGCTTTTGTATACATGAAGCTGTTGTTATGAAATTTTACACTATAATAGATGAGGTATTAAAGTAATACATAGTAAACTCTTGTTTGATTTTATCTTTTCCAACGCTAAATATTGACCCAGTCTCAAAACTTTCCGAACAACCCTCGTATGAGCCGCATCACGACAAAACCAACATAGAGGGTTTGCGACCAGCATGGATCCAGACCAGCCTGCACCTCCGCGCAGTCTGATCAGGATCCATGCTGTTCGCTATAATATTCTCTACTTGTAATAGGGTTTGTAAGCAAACAGCATGGATCCTGATCAGACTGCGCAAATGCGCAGGCTGGTCTGGATCCATGCTGGTCGCAAACGCATTACGCTGGTTTTGTCATGACGTGGCTCATATATTGATCAGAGCATGGTGAATATGAAATTACATCATAATCCACGGGTGTTACAGTTATGGTGTAATGTGCTTTCCTTAGCATGCAGGATGGGTGATCACCTAACATTTGTTTAACGTGCTAATTGTTTTTGCTAATTTTCCTTGTTATAATAATATATAACAACATGTTCCAGACAAATATTCTCCAATTCCAGTGGTGAAATTTTTTCAATGTAGCCCATGTACTTTTCTTGATATTCTTGCAGAAATTCTGACAAACATTTTCATTAAAATCTTGCCGCATAGAAAGAAAAATCTGCAAGCATAACAAAAAAAGTACAAAGGCTATATTGGAAAAATATGTACCATAAGAATAAGAAAGTATGTGCCTGGAAAATGGTGAATTTTCAGTATTAGAATTTGAAAGATATAAAGAAAAATTAGGAAAAACTATTAGCGGTGACCTAGTGCTACCTTAAACAATTGTCATGTGATCACCCATCCTTAGGATCGGCAGCAAAGTTATCTCCCATTAAATAACTGGTTAGTTATGAATAATTGTAAACAATAATAGGTCATCATGGCCTTGTTGTTTCCAAGTTGTCTAGGTGTTGACAGTAGATAACATATTCAGTAGGATTTGGAGAGTGATAAAGGTGTCAAGTTGTTAAACTTTCTTCTTTGTCAATTTTGAAATCAATCCTTCATTGTATAAACTGTACATGTACGTATCATATTAAGAGTTGGAGATCTTACTGGCATATATTTATTTTACCAGGTGATCATATGATATCAGTGATTGGTTTACAACAGTTACATGGACAGTGGAACATGTCAGATCAGCTGTTACAACTACTGGGTGTAACGAAAGAAGATGTGAACAAATTAACATTTTCTAAGGTAGTAATATTGGTCACATTAATTGCTGCATAATGCTAAGTACAAGGACATGATCCCCTCTTAAACCTGTACTAGATTTTTGTCTTGCCAACGTGTTTCTTGTTACTGCAAACTGTAAGTGGATAAAATAAATTCAATTGTGTATTTGTTTGTTATATCATCAATTAATTCAAGTTGTAGTTAATCTTTAGTCTTAAAGTTACATGGTAATTGTTTAACTCTTGAGCTTTGGCTTGTATAAAGGGAGTTATCAGTATGAAACTCTTGTATGGAATTCTCAAATGTGCAACTTATAAGATTTTAGAAAACATCAAAAGTAGTCTCTTAGCTTTTCAGTTTACATATATGTATATCAGGATGACGAAACTTTGGTGATTAAGAAATAATGTCACTGAATCTTTTATATGCTTTTTAAAGATTTCTGATTTTTATTAAGTCTTTTATTAAGATTTTACCATAATTGATCAGATAAGGCCCGCGCCATGACAAAACCAACGTAATGCATTTGAGACCAACATGGATCCAGACCAGCCTGCGCATCCGCGCAGTCTGATCAGGATCCATGCTGTTCACTATCAGTTTCTCTACTTGTTATAGGGTTTCTAAGCGAACAGCATGGATCCTGATCAGACTGTGCAGACGGGCAGGCTGGTCTGGATCCATGCTGGTCCCAAACGCAATATGTTGGTTTTGTCATGACGCAGCTCAATTATTTCATGGATTCAAACTTTATTTTTGTAGGATTCTAGTGTTGTTTGTACAGTGTTGGTTCTTGCTTGGTTACATAAACAGTTTTCACAAAGACAAGAAGAGTGGCAGATGATAGAAGCAAAAGCACTTGCCTGGATATCTACTCAAAGTCCTAGCTTTACAACAGAGGAACACATTAAACACATTACAGAAGTGATGTGGACCAAGTAATAATGTTCATACATGTATATATAGTCATATGTATAGAGAACTATCTATGAATCATTATTTCTAATCAACCTTTATGAAAATAGCACAGAAAAATGTTGTTCAGCAAGCCTCTAGCAAGCTTAAAGATATACCTTGCTCTAATTTGATACTAGAAAAAATGATAATTTAAACTCTACACACTTAAGGTGGTCACAAAATGAATATATAGTGTCATTAAAAAAACTGGCAGTTTTTTAAGGAAAGACCAACTTTACTTGACCTGCATTAGGAGATGCAGCCCATCATACATAGTTTATTCTTATTTTTTTATTCAAATTAGACATATACAGTAAGAATTCCATAGATTACAATAAACTTCTATGATTAAAATATTTAACTCAAGGATGAGCATAGTACTGTGCATCTAACTTTTTCACAGACAAGTTTGATGAGGATTTATATAATATGAGTGATCCAGAATGCCAGATTACTTTCATGTAAAAAAATATAGAAGGTAGGAAATGAAATTCCTTTCATTTATCAAAAAGGGTTTGCATAAACTTAAAAGACACCAAAATGATTGTCATGAAATAGTACTCTCAAAATAATTTCCTATGACATTTGTTGTGATTTGTTGATTTTCATGTCCTTAAAGTGTGTTATTCTTTATTGTCCCCCGCCTTTTCGAAGAAAAAAGGGGGATATAGAAATAGGCTCCGTCCGTCTGTCCGTCCGCACTCACAGGAGAGTAATTATGTGGCTAGAGGGACAATAGGTTACTGTTCTTTCTCTTTGATGTCATTTATTCGGTAATGCTTTTTTGTGGCTATTTTCTTTTGGGTGGCTAAAAAGAACAATAGAGGGAACAATAGAGTAGCTACATAATTACTGTCCTGTGAGAACGTCCGTCCCTCTGTCCGTCCGTCTGCACTCACAGGAGAGTAATTATGTGGCTAGAGGGACAATAGGTAACTGTTCTTTCTCTTTGATGTCATTCATTCCTTAATGCTTTTATGTGGCTATTTTCTTTTGTGTGGCTAAAAAGAACAATAGAGAGAACAATGGAGTAGCCACATAATTACTCTCCTGTTAGAACTTCCGTCCGTCCGTCACACTTTCGTGTCCGGTCCATAACTTTGTCATTTATGAAAGGAATTTGAAATAACTTGGCACAAATGTTTATTATAATAAGACGATGTGTCATGCGCAACAACCAGACCCCTACCTCCAGGGTCAAGGTCACACTTGCTCATTCAAGGTCAACATTGCCTATTTGAGGGTATTTTTTTGTCCGGTCCATAACTTTCTTATCTATGAAGGGATTTTGTAAATACTTGCCATAATTGTTCACAATAATCAGACGATGTGTCATGTGCAAAAACCAGTCACCTACCTTCAAGGTCAAGGTCACACTTGGAGGTCAAATATTAACATAGTCTGTTACAGGGTATATTTGGTGTCCGGTCCATAACTTTGTCATTTATCAAAGGAATTTGAGATAACTTGGCACAAATTTTTGTTATAATAAGACGATGTGTCATGCGCAAAACCAGACCCGTACCTTCAGGGTCAAGGTCGTACTTTCTCATTCAAGGTCAACATTGTCTATTTGAGGGTATATGTCGTGTCCGGTCCATAACTTTCTTATCTATGAAGGACTTTTGTAAATACTTGCCATAATTGTTCACAATAATCAGATAATGTGTCATGCGCAAAAACCGGTCACCTACCTCCAAGGTCAAGGTCACACTTGGAGGTCAAATACTAACATAGTCTGTTACAGGGTATATTTTGTGTCCGGTCTATAACTTTTTCATAGATCAAAGGATTTTGAAAATACTTCGCACAAATAGTCACTATAATAAAAGGATGTGTCATGCGCAACACCTGCATCCCTACCTCCAAGGTCAAGGTCACACTTAGAGGTCAAAAATTAACATAGTCTGTTATAGGGTATATTTTGTGTCGAATCTAGAACTTCTTCATAGTTCAAGGGATTTTGAAATAACTTGGCACATATAGTCACAATAATAAGCCGATATGTCAGGTACAACACCTGCACCCCTACCTCTTAAGGTCAAGGTCACACTTAGAGGTCAAAGGTTAACAGAGACTGTTATTTGGTGTATTTATTGTCCCATCCATTACTTCTTCATAGATTAAGGGATATTGAAAATACTTGGCACAAATAGTCACAATGATTAGATGATATGTCATGCGTAACATCTGTGTCCCTACCTCCAAGGTCAAGGTCACACTTAGAGGTCAAAGATTTACATAGTCTGTTATAGGGTATATTTTGTGTCCAATCTATAACTTCTTCATAGTTCAAGAGATTTTGAAAATACTTGGCACAATTAGTCTCAATAATAAGACGTTATGTCATGCATAACACCTGCTCCCCTACCTCCAAGGTCAAGGTCACACTTAGAGGTCAAAGCTTAACATGATAGATTTTTAAATTCTGTGTTTCATTTTATTTTTTTAACAAATTTATTGTTACATTTGCAGATCTAGCATTGATCATAATTTTGGACTGAATGTCCTGAGATCCATACCTCAATCTTTTGAAATAGCACAATTTTAAGCTTCATATAAAACTTCCGGGGCGGGGGACGTTGATAACTCTGTTACAAATTCTTGTTCATGTACAACCTAGTTACATGTTGTCATGCATTTTGTATTCTACTGTAACAGTGGTTGTTAAAAGCATTTTTTGTGTCGCCTCTACGGAGTAGTGGCGACATATAGGGATCACTTCTCCGTCGTCTGTCTGTCCGTCTGTCAGTCCGTCACAAAACTTGTCCGGACTACTCCTCATAAACTACTGGTGCAATTTTATCCAAACTTTACAGGGATGATCAGTACCAAGTCTAGTTGTGTATATTGTCAGCATTTTCCGGGTCAATGATTTTTGTCAGAGTTATGGCCCCTTAATAATTTTTATTTTTAAAGTTTGTCCGGACTACTTCTCTTATACCACTAATGCAATTTCAATGAAACTTTACAGGATTGATCTGTAGCTCAAGTCCTTGCGCATATTGCACGGGTTTTCTGGTTGAATGATTTTTGGCTGAGTTATGGCCCTTTGATAAAAAGGTGTTTTTTTCTATGTGTTGCCAGATACACAAAAGCTTGTCCGGACTACTCCTCATAAACTACTGGTGCAATTTTATCCAAACTTTACAGGAATGATCAGTACCAAGTCTAGTTGTGCACTGTCCGTCTGTCTGTCCGTCTGTCACAAAACTTGTCCCAACATGAAATTGGCCATCATGAGGCGACACATGTGATCACTGATCGCTCTTGTTTTTTTTTTGTTATTGTATATCACATGATTGGTATAAGTTTTGCATATCATCTTAATTTATAACATTAACTTGTTGCACCTATAATATGATTATTTATAGCATTTTATATAACATTATAATATTATATTTCAGTCAGATATTTTTGAAGGGAAACTATTTATTTACCATAATTATGCATATATTTTATAATATTCTATAAATGGAGAATTATATTTTTCCACCTGTTTGCTGGTTTAGTGCCTTGTTTTCTTGGATGTGGTTAAAGAGTTTTCTACAACTATGCTACCTAATATGTAATTTAATATAGACAATTTTACCATGCAATTTTGCATTTAGTTTATTTTCCCTGTGATGCTAAAATAGTTTCAAACCAACATGTGCGAAAAGGACTTTTAATCTGTGATATCTCTCTAAATTAATTGAAAAAGTGACATACATTTTCTGTATGTCATAATGTGCAATCCATGCATTTTACATAAATTCAGATTTTTTGTTAATTGATTCGAAATTTACTTATTTCATTATTTTAGATGCTGAGTATAATATTATGTGATTTTGTTTTAGTATATTACAAGAATAGCAATCTGTTCTTTTTGGCTGTTTTGCCTTAACCTGAAACTTGTTAAATTTTGTAAGATGTAAATATTTTAGGATTCTGTCATTTTAATGCTGGAGATTATTTGATTTGGATGGATGGATTTTAGCTTGACTATTCGAAGAATATGGAGAGCTGTTGCAGTTGCCCCAGCGTCCACGTCTTCGTCTGCTTTGGTTAAAGTTTTTTTGTTAAGTCAAATATCTCAATTATTGCTTGAGATATTCAATTGAAACTTACAATACCTATTTATAGTAACAATGTACATCAGATTGACAAGTTGGATAACTCTACCTAGAATATTTACAGAATTATGCCCCTTTTTAACTTAGAAATTTTGGTTAAAGTTTTTGTAAAGTCAAATATCTCAATTATTGCTTGAAATATTCAATTGAAATATACAATACTTTTTTATAGTAACAATGTACATCAGTTTGCAAAGTTGCATAACTCTGCCTGCAATATTTACAGAATTATGCCCCTTTGAAACTTAGAAATTATGGTTAAAGATTAAAGGTCTTAAGAACTATCAAAGATATTTAGTTGAAACTTTACACATGTACTTAGAGTCATAATTGAAGGTCACATCTCAAGATCTATTACTCTGGTATTTTGACTGAATTATGCTCCCTTTTATACTAAAAAAATCTCATTTGCTTGGTTAAGTTTTGCATGCAAGTTTTGCATATCTCTGAAACTATTTAAGATACAAACTTGAAACTTCATATGTATATTTGGGGTAATAAAGATCACTGAACAGCACTCATATCTGTGTCATGTATTTAGGCTGATTTATCTCCCCTTTTTTACTTAGTTTCTTGATTAATGTTTACATGTAAGTTTTACATATCTCAATAACTATCAGAGATTTTGATTTGAAACTTCACATATGCATGAAGGGTCATAATTGTATGTCACTGACCAAGTTCCATAACTCTATCTTGCATTTAGGCTGATTTATCTCCCCCTTTCTACTTAGTCTCTTGATTAATGTTTACATGCAAGTTTTACATATCTCAATAACTATCAAAGATATTTATTTAAAACTTCACATATGCATTTAGGGTCATAATTGTAGGTCACTGACCAAGATCCATAATTCTATCTTGCATTTAGGCTGATTTTTCTCCCCTTTTGAACTTTATATTTAGATCAACATAAAGGTGCAATAATTATTACAGAACAATCATTATCATTTCCAAAGGTATTTTTCTCTCAATACATTTCCTTTTCTAACATGACTGTCCATTCAAACTCCAACACATCCATTACAAAACTGCTAACTTGTTCCTTGATTTTAAAAGGAATTTGTTGGATATACTTTTATAAACAATAATTGATAATCCTGATAATTTAATCTTTTTTACACATTTTTGTTCACAGGTAGAGGCTTTTTTTATAATTAATGTGTACTCTTGTGTACAGAAGTACTTAACAAAAAAAAGTACTTTTGCTATCATAATTATTCACATCTTTATTAAGACACCTTTACACATTGCAATTTGACGGTAAGTGCACTTTGTTTGAAAGTGTTTTTGCTTTGTTCAAATGTTTATTTGCTTTTATGATATTCAGATTCTTATTAGTAACTTAAGCTTATGATGGCATCTTCCCTTTTGTATATTCATACATACTTATAAAAAGTACCAGTTGTTTCAAATATAACTGCATCTTTTTGAATAAATATTTCAATTTTCACTTGCAGTACTTCAAACTTCTTTTCAAAAGTCATGTTCATTATTATATTCTGATAAATATAAAATGCATTTCCACTAAACCAGCCGGGCTAGTGCATAGGTAGAGTGCTGGTCTGTCAAAAAGTAGACCTGTATTCAATCCCTGTCCTTTCCATCAGTCTAATGCCATTATTTTGATAACTGTTCTAATTGTCGAGCATGCTGTCATCGGACAGCTGTGATTTGCTTATTTCCAAATTTATGCCCTTTTTTATACTCAATTAACATGATTGGCACAGGTCCCATCACTCTGATTTACATATTTATGCCCCTTTTTTATATCTAATGAAACATCCTTGTGACAACTCTATCGAATAGTCGAGCATTGCTGTCCTCCGACAGCTCTTGTTATATCTTGTATCTGTGAATTTATCTTCATATACGCAATGAGCCTATTTTTATGTCAATCTTATGCTAGAAAGTCTTTCATGTAAATATTTCTAATGTATTTTTATCTTTTATGTTAAATGAACTAATCCTTCTAATTATATGTAATAGCAGAGCAATATTATGTTAATCTAAAACATTCATTGCGCAATTTGCCTCTCACGTTATAAAGGTATGTATATACTTATGCATGCATGTATGAAGATTTACTTAATGTTGTTATTAGAAACTCAACCAGATTAGTGAACATGGTGTAGCAGGGGTTAATTAAGATCACTGTGATGTCCATTTGCTGTTCCATGACTGCTCTGTAAATCCTATATTGTGTTAAAAAAAATCCTAAATTTTGCTTAAATATCTATATGAACAGGGCCATGTGATTAACCTTTGACATACTTGTGCAGGCTCAAGTTTAAGATCATACTTACAGGTTAAATGTCAGAGTGACAGTTTGCTATTTTGTGTCTGCTCTATGAATTTCTATAAATTCTATTCCTGTCTAAGAATTTTCTTGAAACTGGGCTCAGATATTCCGTCCTAAAAGGCAATGCACATAACTCATAATGCAGATATGGTAACTCAAGGTCAAGGTCACATGTTTAGGTCAAATGTTTACATCAACAAGATGATGTGCTTAATCTTTGTTGCCAAATTGCAGCCCTTTTGTCAAGGTCATACTTGAATTCCAATTGTTACACAATTTTGTGTCCACTTTAAAACATTTTAACCCTTGAATTTCTTAAAACTTTGCTTAAATGGGCCAAATAAGGTTTAGAAAAGTTTTAGATATTTCACTTTTACTTTGGAAAGAAACACAATTTCTCTTGTGTGCTTCAACATGCACCCATATATAAGTGTACTAGAGAGGCACTAGACTCATGTTACTTTTAACTTCAACAAAAACTATTTATCAAAGTTTAGGATTTTACAAAATGATAAAAAAGAATAAGAAAATGATGTAATATATCTATTTTGCTACAATAAAATATTTTTTGTAATAATCACCACCAACTTGTATATGTATATTTGGTGTTGTTTAGAATAAGCATGTTTCAGTAACCATTCATGTAAGTTATCAATTAAAGAATTTGATATACTCTGTAGATTAATTGGTTACAGTCGTCCAAACATAATAACTACTATCATTTTGAAAGATCTAGAAATAAACATGTTTTTTTTTTTATTGATATCCATCATAAATATCAGGTAATGCTAGCTAAAACTGAAAGCCTAAATGGACTGTCGTAAATTTTTCAACTGATAATACAAATAAATTGATCAACGGTACTTTAAAAGTGAAAAGTTTGTGGTTTTTTTTGTGTTTTTTTTTATAGTTTTATAAATACATTGTTTGATATGTTCTTGTATTGTTCTTGATGATATTTATGTACAAATAAAAGGAGCTAAAAGTTTTATTCTGCTCTATTAATAAATCATAAGTTGATCTCTTTGTTTTATTTTACATATATATGTTTATTTATCTTAATCTCAAACTGAGATTTACAAGGATGTATAAGATCTATCAGAATATTCGATTTTCGATTTCCATCTTTAAAGAATGAAATAATTTTGATGAGGAATGTGCATCTTGTACAATTTTGCAGTATTCATATGAACACGTCAATGATGCATATGTCAAACAGGAGTGCAGGACAAAGGCCCTCCCCCAAAGCCACGGTGACAAAGGCCCTCCCCCAAAGCCACGGTGATAGGGCGTTCACCACAACTTTTGCGCTTTGAAAGCCCTCTAATGGAAAAAATGACGGGCGGACTGAAGATGAAAGGGCAGGTAAAAGCCCCCCCCCCCCCCCTCAATTTTAAAATGTCCATATGAAAAATAAGGGACTTACTTTCAGTGATATGAATAGCGCGTGACATGTTGTTTGAAGGTGAACTTATGCAAATTTAGCTAGGTTTCATAAACTTTAGGCATAAACATTGAAAAACAGGAAAAATTGTAAAGATTTAATTGCAAAATAATGCAGTCACGAATATACAATAACTGTATCTCTGCGTAGGAAGGAAACTCATAATCAGTTAGAATGGGAAATACAAACGCAACGTTGTCTTATTTATGTTGCATATTTACAATGCAATGATCCTTTAAGTCAATAAAGTGTCGCACTGTCCGGTGATTTGGTCAGGTGCACTAAAAGTGCACATGGTGTGCACTTCTAATTCAGGTTTAGTGCACACTATGTGTACAAGGTTGGGAACTTGAGTTTGAACTCAACTGTATGTGTTGTGGTTCTCTGTTCTTTCTCGTCATACACTTAACTATAGCCCAGGAATTGTTTCATTGCATTTTCATTTACAGGGCATTCTTTTGTCATCGTCGGCTTCTGTTTCAAATCGAGCTGAAAATAGAGGTTAAGATGTAATACTTTGGACAATAGTTCGAATTTGGTTATAATTGTATTTCAGTGGGTATTCTTAAATTGATTATGAATGTTAGACATATTTTCAATCGTAATTGTACCGAAATATACTTTATTGTTCTTTAAATGTCAAATGTATGCATTCGTAAATCTAATACATTATCTAAGATTATTAAAGTCTCTGTTTTATTACATCTAAAACCACGTGGTAGAACTGTAATCCGAGGTTATTTAACCCATTACTTCATGAGCATTTTGTGAAAAATGGCTGTTTTCATTGAAAAGTCTCCCGTTACAAGTTCAAATTGCTATAATACTATAAAAACTGCTTCAACACTAATCAAACTTGGCACAAATGTTGACTGGACCATTGCCCTTGCAACAACATGCTCAGGCTTAAATTTTCTGTTACCATGGCAACGAGGGGACTTCTCAAAATTGCCAAAAATCACTATTTTGCGTTGATTTTTTCCATTATAATTGATTTCAAAGTGCTGCAACTTCTCAATGGATTGAGATAGAGTCAAATGCTTTTCAGCGTTGGTTACACGTTACCTTATGATCAATCTGGGGTCATTTATAGCCTCTCACAAGTCCAAAATTTTCTTGGCGATGAGGGGGACTCCGCCCCCCTTCAAACCCCCCAAACAGAAGGGGGCACATCCCCCTTCTGGCAACCCCCTGATGAATCTTTTGGTTGGGGGGCCGCGCCGAAAAAGTGGTCACTTTTTTTAACAACATTTCTCAAACAAAAACAAGTGTTAAGGGCCTAAATAATGCATTTTTTCACCATTTGAGACAACAAAAAGGGGGGGGGGGTGAAAAAGGCGTTAAAAGGCGTGTATATGAAGTAATGGGTTAAACATTCGGAACTGCCTCGGCTATTATCTATATCCTTATCCGAAGACTGACGGAAAGGGCCGAGTAGTTGCGATTGGTTATTTAAATAGCCTGCGTGTAATTTAGTCATTCACAAATTTAGTGTTCGTATACCCGTACAAATTTATCTTCTTTGAAACTTGAATGTTTACAACGATTGCATGAAAGGAATGTCTATACACTTGTAAAGAACATTACATAAGTTATTATAATTCTAATTAATAATTTCGTCAAGATGAGTTCATCAAATAATGATAACGATGACAACAGTGAGAAAAGGAAGATTTCAATTTACGGATTAGTCAGATCAGAAGACCGCCCGAGTAAGTTTTATTTATAATATTTCAATAACTGTCCGGTTTACTTCCTTCTTGGGATCAAAGGTCAATGAATTAAATTTCAAAATCTTCCACCGATTGGAAAGTTTTTTTGGTCAATATTGGCGTACCTCGGGAGATATTTTTCTGTGCCTAAAAAGTTTTTTAACCCTCTTACATTAAAATAAATAAATAAATAAAACCACGATAAATAAGACACTTAAATCTCTAGTCTCCAAAAACTGATATTGGAATGTTTAAAATATATATGTGTTAGACAAATGCATTTAAAGGCAGCAGTTTTTAGACCTAAAATTTTATCTACTGGGTATCTGGGGCAAAAGTGACTTAAAATCAGTATTCTAACCAGCCCTGCAGCTTTTTGTACACTTTTGTCCGTTTATTTTTTATCTCATCTGAACTGTAGGTTAAGCCCAAATATTATAGAATTAGTTTGTTTACTCTCTATACATGTAAATGTCAAATGGTTAAGATAACACATGTTTTGTGTGTGTGTGTGTTTGGTTTGTTTACCCTCGCCACCGGAATGAACCATATGGGCGAGCACATACTTCATTTAAAACTTGCTTTATTTATATGGGAACTAATTTAATTTGTCTATAGTTTTATCGGTACATGTGTTTACGTGTGTGCCATAATTCCTACCACAAGTTCGTATAAAAGTACGTAACCCATGATAGGAATAAGATGGGATTGCTCCCATACTAAGTTAAAATGACGTGTATTTAAGAAATGTACAGCATATTTAAATTACCTAAGGTTAAAAGGGCCGAGACGTTTATAAAAAGCACCGTCTCTTATAACAGGTCAACTATTATAATATTCTATGATTAAAATGAGAGAAAGAAAGTCTTGTTAAAGCAATGTCAGGAACGCATTTTCCCAATTCAATGTGGCTAGTCATTAAAGGTCTAATTTGATCAGATACATACACAAAGGAGTGTCAGAATATTAAAAAACAAGTTTGTTTTAGTATGGAAATGATAGATTTTAATAAATTTCTAGTATATTTCACCCGAACACCTGCTTAGTTAAAGATGTTCTTATTGGTCTAAAAGTGATTTATGATCATGCGATATTTTTATATATCTTTTTTTTTGTTGGGGGGGATTTACATTAGTTTAGTTTAGGGGAGGCACTCTCGGAGTGTGTAGCGTTTATATATTAGAGAATATTGTTTAAATGATTACATATTTTCAGAGCCTGGACATACATGAAAAATACGGTGTTCTATATCGTCCGCACAAAATTTCGCTAGTAACACGAGATAATTATGGCCTCAAAAGGGCGAAATTTAGTACTAAACTTCGCATGTCTTAAATTTCGCTAGTCTCTTGAGCACTTTTTCTTGAGAACAGGGAAACATTTTTTTTTCTATAATTTATAATAAACTATCTCGGCCTTTTCCGTCTGTCTTCGGATGAGGACCTCGAACACAATAGTATGAATACACAGAACGGATGCGGTATTTCGGTCTAACATACGCTAAGAAACTAAACATGTAAACAAATAGCATTTTAATGCTGGGAGTTGTTGACAAATTTATTTCCAATATATGAAGTAAAAGTCCACCTTAAATAAGTGAATTCATAGGTACAAAAGCAAACAAAACATTATTTATATATTTATTATTACGGTTAAGGAAACCGAAAGTACAAAAAAACTGATGACATTTAGTCGGATGTGTTTAAAATTGTACATCAGTGGGCATATTTAAATTATAAATTGGTGTCAGACATATTTTCAATCACAAGAGTTCCGAAACAGACATTACTTTTCTTTTGGATGTCAAATATATACATTCGTTTTACATTATCTCTGTGTCTGTTTACATCTGAAACCTCGTGGTAGAACTACTTTCAATCCGTATTGTTTCCAAGGTTATTATAGATAATAGCCGAGGACGTTCCGATTGGCTACAGTCTCACTAACATCTCGGCAGAGCCGGGGTGATTCGGGTACGACCGGCAACAAACGGGGTACATCCGTAACTCTGCCGGCAACGTTCGGGATGATCCGGGAACATCTGGCATTCGACCCCGGATGGAATAAAATATTTAATATCCCCGGGGTTGTCCGGGATGATCCGGAAAGTATAGTTTTGCCGGCTTCATCCTAAGCTCTGCCTGGAACGACCAGGGTTACACCGGAAAGCATCGTAGCTCTTCCGGCACAAACCGGGTGAATGCCGGCAGAGCCCCGGAGGATGCCGGCAGAGCCCCGGAAGATGACGATGGAGCTACGGTTGATCCCGGTAGAGTCCCGGCAAAGCCCGGTTCATTTTTAAAGAATCACGACAATTTGCGATGATTTCACTTGTTTGTATTAAAACCCTTCCCATTTCCCTTTTATCCAGTGTATTAAAACCCTTCCCATTTCCCTTTTATCCAGTCTTGCATAAGTTTTTTTTTTTTAAAATCATCATGAATTACTGTTCTGGATCAATAGATATAATATTAAATAAAAATTATGTATCCATGTTATCATTTTTGCGCGTTTTCAATCCACCGGGGTTCTACCGGGACTCTGCCTGGATCGTCCTGGGCACTGCCGGGGCTCTGTCTGGATCGACCGGGGCTCTTCCGGCGTGCGAAATGTAGTAATAATTTTCGCCCTTTTCTAAGGCTTTAGAGGCGATAATTATTGCGTGTTTACTAGCGAATTTATGTGGACGAAATAGGACATCGTAGAACAGGCTTATTGTTTAAATGGTTAATGAATGATGTGTGTTGATAATAATCAGAGACTTGTAGTTTTGATGTATAAATGGTTTTGACTTAAAAAAGGATACAAATGCCTTATAGTATTTACTACACAATTACTTGCTAGCAGACAAAAGTCACACTTTAAGGTTGAAGATAACTTGGCACAAATGTCTTCCACATTATGATGATGTGTTGCGTTTAAGACACATGTCCGTACCTCAAAGGTCAAGGTGACATTAAATATAGTTTGAAGCTACTACTTATCCTGAAAGTACACAATCATGTTCGGACTTTGTCATGTATTGAAGGATTTTTAAAAGTTCTTGGCACAAATGTCTACCGCATCAAGAGGACGTGTGGCGTATAAGGCCTATGTCACTACCTAGAAGGTAAAGGTCACCTTTAAATGTTGACGGTACACATAAGTGTCACGACTGTAGGTTTGTCATGTATTGAAGGATTCTAGATAAACTTGGCATGAATATCTACCACATCAAGACGATGTGTCACATTCAAGACCCATATCCCCACCTCCAAGGTGAAGGTGCTAAGTTTGCTGAAAATAGCACTTCATTTCACATGAACAATGTTAAGCAATTAGTTGCTTTTATGATCTTTTTTTTTTCTAAATAATATTTTTCTGTGTGTAGTTTTGTTTAAGATTTTAAAGAAACGTAAAGTTGTTATAATTGTGTTTGAAATGTGGCTGTGGCGGCGTTTCTTATGCAGTTAGTGAATTTAGCGTTGAAATGGACCGTTTCATCATGAAACAGAATATTTTTCATCAATTTTTATCTAAACGACGATTCATATAAAAAACAAATACGTTTCAAGTAGATATAAGGTCCAGAAATGAAATAAAATTGAAATCAAATCCAAACATAAGTTAATAAAGAAAATATATGATGTTTGTTCTGGGAGACAGCTCTGTCGTGAAGGAGGTTGTCATGTTTCGCAAAGGAGATAGCTCTATGGTAATGTAAAAAGTATCTGATTGTTTGTGTATATTTTTTTATTACAATTATCTCTGCACAAATACTTAATAAAACAGTATTATACTAATGTAATTACTATATATGTATATCATGAAGTAAATTGCATAATATGATACAATGTATTAACATTTACACTGAAAACAACCTATACTTAACAGCCTACTGTTTTATGACGTATAATAATTACATTAGTATATATTGTTTTTATTAATTTTTTGTAGAATTCATTTTTTAACGCAATATTCAGTGTTTCTCTTTTGCTCGATCTCCTCAATAATATAATATGTAACACTTGGAATCATAAAAAAAGAAACTTATTGACGCTACAAAGAACACTACAATTCAAACTTATTCATAATAATATCAAATCACTGCCGGTATTTCTGGACATTTTGTTAAATTGTGAAACGGAAAGTTAAATCTTTACATACGAACTTAAATGTAGGTGTTCAAACAAGTAAGCGTGATTATATTCTAATAATTTACATTTCCTTTCCGCACACGAGCCTTAATTTGTTTGTCCGAACTAGTAAGAGAACAAACAAACCAATGCTGAAAATATAGTGAATCAGTTCCGCTCATTCCCTGCGGTCTGGAGACCGCAGGGTATTGGTACGCGTTTAACTTTTGAGGCATGGAGGAGCACGTGACCTGTTTTCGGTACATGGAGGAGCATGTGATCTGTAAACCGTACACGATTGGTTAATTGACCTTTTCGAAAACCTGGCTAAATACCGTTTATCGGTACGTTACGGAATTACCTCTAGCGAATTAGTCAGAATTACACATAATAAGAACAAAAAACTATTACGTGATATTTCTAATTTTCTATAATTAATTTACTGTTTAAGGTGGAAAAACTTGAATGATATATTCGAAAATTATCATTGTTTCTTTAATATATGTATCTCAAATTTTACAAACAATAAATTGTTTATACTGAAAATCTACAAAATTAAAATATTCGTAGTGGCATCTGCCATAATAAATAGAGATATTTTCTGCGTAAACTTGTATGTTTACTTTATTTTTTTTGCTTGGAATTATTCATAAAATGGTAGGCCTATTTAATCATTTTCTTAAAAAGAAATATTTGTTTCATGTTCAACGGTCACCAGTTTCCAAAGACCTTCTTCTATTTTGATCGATTATTGTCAACTATATTCCTGATACAAAAGTTTATTTATTCCCCTCTCCCAAAACAATGTTGAAAATAGTTAAATGAAATAGCTTTGTATCATTAAAAATGTTCCCCGCAGAAAACCATTTTACTTGTTACATCGATTTGATTAATAATGTAGTATTTTTAGCGCACGAACATCGCGCCCGAAATAAGAACGTTAACATATTGCCAGAGACTTTTATCTTAGTGTTAGACATGATCATTTTAATCATTTTTGAATAGAATTGATATATATTAATGGACACAATTCAGAAAACTGCATAATTAAGTTAATTAAACCTAAGCAACATTTGATAACGGGTTTTTGTATAATTTGATTTCTTAAAATGTACATGGCCGTCAATCTGTCTTTCTCTTTCATTTAAGTTCATGCTTGTATGTAAGTTTACTTAAGTTTACTTGTATACACAGGAATGTCATATAATTTGTTTAGGGCTTCTATGACATTCCTGTGTATGTATACATCCCCTTAGACGCGTTGCGGTATTCAAGATACCCGCACTTGAGTGATAAGCTATCTAATCATATCACTTCATTGCTGTTTTTCTCTTTCATTGCTGTTTTTCTCTTAAAAATGAATATAAAATACCATAGAATATCATGATTAGTATACAAATATGTTGTATGCTAGAATTTATAAAGAGGTAATTGGTATTTCACTTAAAATGGTTTTAATTGGCGATTATTTAAAAAAAGCAGTTTGCTAGTAATATTTGTTCTCACTTTTCATTTCAAATTAATGATAACATTTAGATATTGATCAGTAATTTAATAATAACAATGAAAGTTTTATAATTACCTAGAACACTTAACGCTAATTGTGAGACGAACCCTAAATGGGTGCTGCCATTTTGAAATGGACGTCACGTCAGGTTACAACGTAAGTCAACGGAAAAAATAATTTTATCATTTGACCACATTACTGACTTTATGAAAAAACAAACAAAAAAAACACAGAAAAAAATCATGCATAGCGATATACGTCAGGGTTAACATGACAATTTTTTAATTTGAATGAATTTACTATTATATTTAATACAAAATGGAACACTGGTATTCAAATTTGATGGGACAGACTATGATGTAATTACTTTACATGTATATCATGACGTAAATTGCATAATAAATCATTAACAATTACAGTGTTCAAATTGTTATCGACTCAATATTTTTTTCACTGTAAACAACTTTTACTTTGTATATGTGATAAACAGCATACTGTTGTAGGTAAATAATAAATGAAGTATTGAACCTGCACTCATTCAATATCCTCTTAGTTAATACATATATCACCACTTTTGCCACGTACGTTTCATTTAGAAAATAACATCAAAATACATGTTAAGATTTAAACTTGTAGAGAACTTACAAAACATAAACATAGTAAATAATTGTCATCTGACTGCTTTTACACAGAGTATATCAAGACACGAGTAGTTTTGCTAATGTGTCGGGTACACCGAATATCAAAATCCATAATGTAATAAATACGATATTGTATTTTAAGAAAATTCAGATCGAAATTCTCACGAATGATCTTGAAAAAATAAACATTGCCATTGAAATAATTTTGATGAGTTTTAATGTATAATGTCTCAGCAACCGTATGCGCTAATCAATTCACTTCTTTCAATGTGATGTGGTTCATTTCCTTTCCATGGTGCTCGTTTCGGCCATAAAATTGCACAATTCTGCGTTACTGTTTCATAATGTCTTCGTTATTCAGGGTGTTTTAAAGAAATAAATGAAACATAGCTTTCTGACTAGCTGAAAACAATGTAGATACTAGTACTTTAGTAAAAATGTAAATTCCCTGGAGTACAAAATCTTCTCAGTAACCTTTAAAATCTAGTAGCCCTACACCAAAAGCTCAATAAAAATTTCTTGTCACCGGGTGACCGAAGGACGGATATTCCGATCCGAACTGCAAACATATGTCAGATATTTGGTCTTGCATATTCTACCATATTCGATTTAAGTTCTTTATCTTTAATTTCAATGGAAATTTATATTATTACAACCGTAACTACTTTCTTACAACTACAACTTCATTCATAACGGTAAAATGTCGTCATCCTAAGCGTGCCATTGTACAGCACGCGACTCATCTGGCACCCCCCATGCCAGATGAAATTTCCGGCATGGGTAAAACCAAACTCCTCGCAGCGGTTACTTCCCCTGATCTGTACAGTAGCAAAGCGTGACGTAACCGCTGTGAGGAGTTTGGGGTAAAACTCACGGAAACGCCAGACTGATATGCAAGAATAATAATATCTGTCATCTGTCGTAGATGGGCGGATCACCTCGGGATGGATATTCCGATCCGAACCGCAAACATATGTCAGATATTTTTTCTTGCATATTTTACCATATTTCATTATATTTTAAATTCTTTATCTTTATTTTCAATGAAAATTTATATCATTACAACCGTAACTACTTCCATTCAACAGCGTATGAATTACAAAATCATTCATAACGGTAAAATGACGTCATCTTTATCGTGCCATTGTACAGCACGCGACTCATCTGGAACCCCCCCCCCCCCCATGCAGATGAAATTTCTGGCATGGGTAAAACTAACGGAAACGCCAGTCTGATATGCAAGAAATGTTTCTTTATCACTTCAAATGGTCGTTTTGGTAAGTGATTAATAGAATATTAAATTCGTATAAGTTCATAACTGAATTTATTGAACTAGTTGAATAAATTATATTATGCTCGCCATTTTATTCAACTCGTTAAATTAAAATTCAGTATTAAACATACACTCCTTCAATTACTTCTATATTTTACGACAGTTGTACCGAAAAGAACGATATATGGCCGTTATGGTTCTCTTGTAGTAGTTTTTTTTTTTGGAAAAGTCTGTACATAGTATCTTAACGTTTCCAATCAGAACATATGCGTAAATTCTGACTTTCATTTGTATCATGGAATCAGCGACAGGTGTGGGTGTTGGACAAACAAGTTTAAACAATCATGAACTCTCTTTCAAACATTATTTCAGTTCCATTAAAGTCTATAAAGGTAGATGTTCAGATATTTGGCTATGTAGCTGAAGTGACATCCACACTGACCTACTTCAATACTGAGGAGACCCCAGTAGAGGCAGTGTTTACATTCCCTGTAGATGATGGCAGTGCAGTGTTTCAGTTTGAGGCTCACATTGATGGCCGTCATATTGTCGCTGAAATCCAGGAACGTGAGCAGGTTGGTTTTATACAGTTTTAAATATTTTATACTCCGTACAGTGGAGCCCCGCCTTTCGATCTCCCGTAGTCTTCAACAACCTAACCTAACATTACGACCTTTTTCCTAAGACAGAAATCATTTCTTCTTATTTCAATTGACTTCCGATCCAAAATTAGAGATCCTGTATGTTGTGATCAAAGTGGTAAAGCACAATTAGTGAAATTATATATATGTACATAATTATGCAAATAAAACAATTTTCAAACATCGAAGTATGTGTAAAATATGTACTGAAATATTGTCCACATTATATGTAATCATTTAAATATTTGCATTAACTTCTTATTGAAAAAAATGACTTAGACTTTATGGCAAATAAATTTCTAATTACCTCCCTTTAGTAACATGAAATGTAAATTCGGTAATATATTTACAAATAATTCTTTTGGAACTTACAATATTGATAAATCCTCATTTGAGCATTATAATTATAATATAACCATAAAAAATGAGTTACAGGTTCGTTTATCTAGAATATTTTGAAGCGTAACATTTTAATAAATTACATATAAAAAAATATGTTTGTTTGTTTTTGAGTGTTTTGAAAATGTTTTATCCTAAGCAATTTTAAATATATACACTAAATTCTGTTATTTACATTTTTGTATTGCTAGGGAGCATATTGTAAAGTATCGATATTCTATAAGCGCGGCGATGTGCACATCTATATCAAAAGTGTTGTATTTTCTATGCTAATTACATTTGTGTTTTCTTGTATATCCAATGAATGTAATAAACAAAAAAAAATAAAATAAGCTAATTAAGATAATCTCTTTATGTTATTGTAACAAAACGTTATATGCAGATAATCCTGTACGAAACACGTTGATGTTGTTGTGCTTTACATTTTATCTCAGGCACAATTGACTTATGATGATGCTGTTCAAAGTGGAAAAACAGCCATGCTGCTAAAAGAAGACAGTTCTGCTGGGGACATCTTCAGTTGCATGCTGGGTAATCTACCAGCTAAAACTGAGGCGTCATTGGTGATGAAATATGTGATTGAGTTACCACAAGAACCTGATGGTCAACTAAGATTCACACTCCCTACTGTACTTAATCCAAGACACTTTTCAGGTAGAAGTATATTACATAAAGAAGTATATTTATGCCCATTTTCAAGAATTTTCTTTTAAATTATTGGGTAACGCAGGATAACTTTTGAAGGATTTCAATGATTGTGTTTATATTTGGCCCGTAAGAATACATTTGCCATCTTATTCTTTTACCAAACCTCTACAAATAACAACTAAACACTCGATTGCAATATGCGAGAACGCTTGTATTTAGGGACATTTTCCGTATACAAGATGACATAATAAATGTGCAAATATAGCATAAAGCAATAAATATTGTAATTGATTAATAAATTTATCTCTGTCAAATAAATGCTTTGCAAATCGTGGTCGACTCGTGTCCAGGAAAAAATGCGAAACAAAAAAACACTTTTTAATTTTTTGATATGATTGCGAACATATTTATGGAAACCTGTGCCCATTTGCCATCACAGGAAATGACTGTCAAATACCACTGAATGTTGGGCCTCATCCTTGCAAAACATTAAACATTTATACAAAACGATGTAAAATATCTACACAATGTTTGCGTTATATTAGAAACATACATTTTATGATGTATGTTAAAATAAATTATAGCTATTCAAAGAATAAACGCAAACCTTGAGCACTTTTAAAATTGTACTTTTCACAAAATAATTTTGGCTTTGAATTTGAATTTAAAAGAGTTTGTCTCAAAGAGTTGCTCGCTAGAAACTGATTTTTAAATATGAAAACCCCAATTAGATACAGCTTGAACTATTCGAGCGAACACTGAATGTACAAAGGCCGGGTTTTTATTAAATCTAAACATTGTAACAATGGGTACCAAATAATCAAAACACAAGTTAAGATTTATTTTTGTAGCATCAATTAATTATTGATAAGAGTTATGCCCTTTAACGAAATTGTCTGTAAAATTATTGTTTTCCTTATGATAACTTTTGAGGGATATTGATTAACGATATGTTTAGATTGTTGATATTGCGCAGCTTTACCGACAACTTCTTAATTTGTTAAAAAAAAGCTAAATAAAAGGAAAAACGACAAACATGATTCACAAAAGATGTATTTATTATCATGTTGGGAGTATAACAACAAATAGCAATATTTGTACTTGAATTTATCTAGAATTTTTTTATACCACTTACCCCTATTTGTTCCGTAACAATGGGCCTCATTTTAGCTATTTTTGTGATAATTGGTCAGTGTGTCGAATAATGCAAACGTCCAGTTTTGGAGATGACATCTGTACCTGATTTATACTGTAAGTATTTTGTGAACACAAATGTAGTGATTTGTTCACACTCGAGAATAGGTATTTTTTCTTTTCAAAAGTGCAATGGGAAAACTATAGAAGTTATAATGGCGACATTAAAAAAAAATCATATATAAGTTAAAATTTTCTTTTTGTTTTAGGAGTAGGCGGAGAAGTTGCTGCTGAGGGTGCCACATATGTTCCACCATCTAAAGTACCGTATGAATTTAGCTTGATCGCTACAATCAAAGGTTATCATAAAGTAACCTCAGTCACCTCAGAAACAATCTCATTAAATGTCCATTTTGAGGATAACAACAAGATAGCAAAGGTGAGTGAATATTGTGTTGAAAAAAATTAAACCTACCACAGATCTGTTATATATTATATTTGATATAACTGATATTATAACTAAAGAAGAAGGTATACAGTTTGAATTAACAAGGTATTAACATTTTGAAGATTGAAATCAAAAGAAATCATTGCTTATATTTCTTTGACTTAACCTTGCTGTATGAGTGAGACTTTGAAGTCTCGGCAACATTATTTTCATATTGACATTGACGTGCGGTGGTACGGGCTACATGCATATTTATTTTTAGTAACTGTAAACATAATCATTTGTTTGAGCATATATCTTAATAAAGTTTATGAAAAGAGGATCTGTTTTCAAAGTTCATTTATCAATACGTAAAGAAGATATACAGACTTTAACTGTTCAAATATGCATTAAACTACAACCTAAAATTTCATATTGACATGTTAGTGATGCAACTTAGAATTTAGTCAATTTATAGAAATAATTAGTTAAATCTTACATATTCATAAACTTAGCTTGTTAAACAATTGAATCAATATCGATGATAAAAATAAATTACAGTCTTTAGATATGTACGAAAGACCGTTGGGGACATTTCAACTTGATGAATACCCAATTCTATCTTTGTGAATTCACGATTTTAGCTTCACGAATTTACGATATCAACTTCACAAATTTACGATTTCAACTTCACGAATTCATGATTTCATCTTTACGAACTCACGATTTCAACTTCATAAAATTCACGATTTCATCTTCCTGAAGATGAAATCGTGAATTTATGATGTTGTAATCGTGAGTCGTGAAGTCATGGAGCAAAAATCCTGAGTTTGCGAATTCCGTATGTTGAAAACGTGAAAGTTAAAATTTTGCATTTACGGAAATGAAATTCATGAAGTTGAAATATCTTTTGGGTCTTTTGTAGTTACGATAAACCTGCTACTGTTCATTGAAACCAAAACCATCTTGCTCTAGGCAGGTGTATTACCATTATTTTTCACTACAGCAATTTGTTAAATAACGTTTGTAAAGTTATAATACCTTGTAATTAAACTATGTTACTATTGTCAAGCATCTTATGGTAATTTGTAGTTGATGCTCTTCATTCAATTTTTCAGAAAGTGGCACTTTCATTAAACACATAATGTTTTAAAATTTACATCCTATTACATGTAAGCTTTGGTGATGTTTTAACTTGTCAACTTTTAAACCTATGATTATATTACAGGTTAGCCTTGGTGAAGATTTCAAGTTTGATCACGATCTTAGATTTATTGTACAGTACGAGTCACCTTATTCTCCACAGATTGTCCTTGAAGATGGAAATCCTGAAGCTGGTGAGATACTGATAAATACATTTATATTTTAGTGAAGGTAATAATATTGACACGCATATACCAGCAGTTAACAGTCAGGCCAGTCTCAAATACCAGGCAGTATAAACAAGTCTGAATATTGTCATGGCTGAGTTTAAGTATTTTGATATTGACAACAATATTTTCTTTTTTAAATCAGAATTCATTGCAAGGCTTATATACAATTTTGCTATAGACAGCATTATAGCTTTTCATTATAAAGATCCCTCCAGAAGAGCTGCAACTGATTACAAAGGCATATGATTTTAAACTAGTGTAGAGGCTTTCTCAAAATCGGAACAAGTTAACGAAAAACAGATTTTGGGTCATCATCCTTAAATTTAGATATCTGCTCCTGAAAGATGACTCAAAACGTAGGAACGTGAACCCCAAGTATTGTCCCATCATAAAATGCATTACCCCTTTTCGCGTGTGTTTGTGTGTGTGCTATGTGTGCTTTGCCTGATTGGATTTTAAGACAAATTGGTACATTGGCACGTTGACGATTGGTCACAAGGACGACAATCTGCCTTAGGTCAAAAGTCAAGATCACAGCAAAGAATCGAATTTAGTGTATTTGTGACACATTATACAGTCGGTGCATGACTTCTGTGTACCTGATGGGATTTCAAAATAGCTGCTACACTTGATCGCCATAAGGAAACAATATGTTGCTCGCAAAATCCAGGTCCCATACTAAAACTTCAAGGTCGTGGCAACTGATTGAAAATGCATTTTGTCATTTAGTTTTTATTAAGTGCAGCTAGAGTATGTCTTCTTGCCATTAGTTTTGCATGCTGAGTCTTCAATGTTCGTGTTAAATGTTGAATTCTGCTTAAGTCGGTGCTAGGGGGCGTGGACGGTAACTTGCACTTTCCAGTACCGTCCATGAACAGGCTCAACATTTTCAATTTTGCCGTGTTGGGCTTTCTTTAGGGATTCTGTTTTTCTCTATTCAAAATTAATACACATGATCATCTTAAATATTTGTTTGCAGACATATGTTCCCTACACCAATGTCATGTTTGTAGGTAAAATGTCAAATACTCTCAGGCTTACAACTTATTCATTATACTTGGATTGTCAAATTATTTTGGATATATCTCCACCGTAATCAGATGATGTGCCATTCTCAAGGCACATGTCCGCACCTCCAATGTTGCATTTGTGAGTCAAATAAAAATCTGCTTTTGTCAATTCTCTTTCCTTTATAACTTTGTGATTCCTTGATATATTTTCAAAACACCTGGCTTAACTAAGTTAATAGGATGTGTCATGCGCAACCACCATATCAAGATAATACTTGTACAATGTCATATGGCAGGAGCACCTTTATCTTATTGGCACATTTCTAGTTTTATCGAATGAATTAGTGATAGGATCCCTTTTATCTTAAAACCTGTATCCATTGAAACCCCTGAAAATTGATTATTGGATTTATTGAATGATTTATTTTCCTGCAAATCATATACAGATATGCAAGTTTCTTTTCAATATTTTATCACTTTTTTATTTTCTTCTATTAGATGGTCTATTGAAGGAGGACATATTAATGATCAGCTTTCACCCAGACCTGAAAGAAGTTGCCATGGCAACTAATGGCGAATACATCTTTGTTATAGATAGATCTGGTAAAGATAACCTTTTGATATCTTATACTAATAAGCACAATGATAGAAAAATACATGACTACATGACAAAGGTATGTTTTTGTGTAGGAAAATAACATTTCTTTCAAAGGCTAACATGTTAAGATTGCTTTCACTAAAGCAACATATATTTATACGAATTTATAAGAGTGGCATCTTGAGAATATTTATATGACTTTCACTAGTAGTTTATTTTTAAAAAGCATTTTGAAAATGAATAAGTCAATTGAATTCATAAAAGTTTATTTTATCTATATTTTAGGCAGTATGGATGGAGACCGGATTGCAAATGCAAAAGAAGCTCTTTTTCTTTTCCTAAAGAGTTTGCCAAGCAACTGTTACTTCAACATTATCAGTTTTGGGTCACAATATAGCTCCCTGTTCTCAAGGTATTTTGAAGGTTATTTAAGAACAAAAGTAAACATGATTCATACTTTGCATGATACTAAGGTAGTTCAAGAATCCGTAGAACTTGGTACTTTTTTATATACTTCAAAATCTGTTTTTCATTATTTTACAATGTATGCCTTTGTCAGTTGAAAGATAATAGCCGTTCAGTCTGCACGTACATTTTTGCTGTTACTTTTTGTTTGACAACATTAACCTATGGGCAAAAATTGAAAGCCAGAATATTAAGTTAAGAGCAGTCATAAAGTTCCTCACTAAAGAAATCCATCGCCACAAGACGGATGAGTATGAGTGAAAGGAGCCCAACGTATTCATTAGTGGCAAAACCGTCAGTATAATTTAAGATTCCTTAGAAGATAACATAAGACAAGGTTAGCCTGGTGATGTAATCCGAAACCTAAATATGCAAGATCGTCAGCAAAGTGTAGCGTCAAGTCAAGAGCATCTAGAAGTGTACATTTCCAATTCAAAAGACTCACAAACAACTTGTAACAGGAGATTAAACTTTGGCTTCACAACTGGGACCCTGATACGAAAAATGAGTCCGTGCAATTGAGGCACACTGGCTCACTACAACCTTAGCTATTTTGTACCCAACAATCGAATGGTCACAAGCATGTTTGTACTCCAATTACAGGAAAATACTATGAGAGAATGAAGGTCTGGTCTCTAATTAATGCCCCCAAGTGATCACTCGTTTTCCAAGGCTCTTTTATACTTCACTACAGTTGGAGTCAAGTGCCGTGTTGCAGCTGAAAAAGAGTTGCCACGAACTTGTTTTTTTATATTTTTTGGTCCTTCGGGATAATTGATTCCAGCGCTTTCAAGTGTTGAAATTGAGTACCACTCAAGTCGGTGCTGTGGGGCGTGAAGGTTGTTGCATAGTAACATTAGTAACATGATTGTAATTTAAAAATAATAATACTTGTATAATATTTCATCATATGTAAATGTATTGGTAACTAATGATGTTTGGGGCAATAGGCCTGATATCAATAACCTTTTTTATTGACATTGTCATGATGTCAATGTCATTAAACACGTTAGGCTTGCAATTAAAGAAACAAAGAATGGAAAAGCAAGCCGCTTCTGTGCTTTCGTTCATGATGATACCCCTGTGCAGTCCGAAGTTGCAAAAGCACTTTTCGTAAGTAAAATGCAAGTTTAGCTGTGAGATAACCCGCCTATTCCGAAATGGTTATCATCTGCTTAGAAGTTTTAAGTTGAGGCTTTGGACATAAGCGTTAGGCTGCTACAGAGGCTTGCTTCGGGGACCAAACCGACGGCTATTATTTCTAAAGCACAAGCTGCTTAAAAGGAAAATTCGGCCGAATACAAAGACGTAAAAGGATGATTATACTGTAAAATAATATTGGAACAATCCAATCTGTGAATTACACGTTCTACGTATTTATTGAACTGCCCTCGTTTATTGGTAAATGTCTCTGTAACTGGCAGTATTATAATGAGAAAGGTATGCCACATTGGTTTACTGAAATGTATCATCAACATTATAATTCTGCATGCTCCTTACGTCAATTTTCATTAGATTTTCATAAATGCATATGTCATTCAAATTTATTAACAGCTGTTACGAGGCTACAACTTAATTTTGGTTATGATCAAAGAAAGCACAAGTGCAATATCATAAATTTGTAATGCATTCTTTTGTCAGGTAATATAGCTGTATATTTAATTGTTGCCTGTTCTATAACCCCTCACATATTTATATAACGTGGCAAAAAATGTATAACTAATAATATACCAGAAATCTTGAAAGACTGTTATATGCCAAAACCATACCTGTTTTTCATGATTTCTGATACAAAAATGTTTTACTAGTATTTGAATTTCACCTGCACTCTTTATATCATTTTGTAAATGGGCATGTCATGTAAACAGGTCACCTTCTGTTAAATATTGAGACCTGCCTCCAGGATTTGTCCAATTGTTTGAGAATTTAATGTGATTGTCAAAGTGTTTGATACAACACAACCAATCCTAGAAAGAGATTAATATAGAGTATGTGAATCAATGAGCTACACTAATTTATCTTTACCTTGTCATACTTAAAAAAATGGAGATTCAGTTGTGTTTTTTTTTCCAGGGAAGTCAGATCTTTGTTCAAGATCTCATTCAAATATGAAACAAAGGCTTACTTTATTACTTGGATTATTGGGGTTCGAGAGCTTGTAATGTTTTGGGATTGGATAAATTTGGTCATGGGAGGTTGTCGGAAGGCATATATTTGTATATGTAGTTTAACTGTCAAAGAACAATGTTGTTAAAATAATGTGAGTTTGTGTAGCGAAAATTTTTTTTGAATCTAAATGCGAGGGTATTGTGTCCAGGGCGGTTGTCAATGGGCATTTAGTGGAGTTAAGCCAGACTTTTTTTTATAACTTTTAAGCTAACCTGAATGAAAATGATTCTCAGGAATTTACATATTATATTTGAATTAATTGAAAAATTAAGATTAAACTTCTTACAGTGGCAGCAAAAAGTACACAAGGTCACGTTTAACTAAAGCTATCAGAGTGCAAAAACTGATGAATGCTGACATGGGTGGCACAGAAATTCTCAAGCCTTTAGAATATGTCTTTAATAACAAACCTATACCTTCACACCCAAGAAGGGTAAGTTGGTTTTTACAGACTTTTAAGGTGGAAAATTATTCTTGTCATGTTTTATTTTTACACTTTAAAATACTTAACTTGGATTTTAACTTTTATCAATACGTAGTTGAAAAACATTTGGTCATTTAGGGTCAAAATATATTTATCTACATTTTTTCAGAAACAAAATCTTCATTTATTGACAAGTATCTCAGATAAATGTAATGCAAGTACTTTGCAGTTACATCCACACTTGGTTTGGGTTTGATGTTGATTGTTACCTGGGAGATAAGTGTGGTGTGTGTATGTATAAGTATTTAAGTTATCTAATGTACTCCTGGGCCAAAGTTTTGTTAAAGTGTTCGTTATCTTAAGCAATGTCGGGGAGCATCCTATAGTAATTGAGGATCACAGATATGTCTTGTCTTAAGTTGTATAAATTAATGAAAACCTTGTTTTGTATATCTTACGCTTTTGAATGATGTATGCATGTTAAAAAATGTATAAATATTTTCCAGGTTTTTATTCTAACAGATGGGCAAGTAGGCAATACAGATGCAGTAATCGGACTGGTCAGAAAGGAATCCATAAACACAAGTACAAGGTACATTATAACATTGTTCGAAACAAATATTTGTTCCAATTAACATTATTCAGTAGACCTCTAGTGAATCTATCTTCTTGTATTTCATAAACTGTATTCAATGAAGATGCTGAAACGTTTTTAATCTATTACCTGCTGAATTTGTTTAATGGACATGCCAACTGTGAGCGAACAATGCGTTGTGCATGGTTTATTTCCTCTTTTGACACGATAAATTTGCATAAATAGTAGGGGACGTTACGCAAAGAACATTTACAAGTATTTTTGCACAAAAAAACAACTTTAAGTGGAGTGAAAAATTTATAATGTTTCAAACATTCACCTGGCCACATAATGCTTAATGTAGTCAATGGTTAATAAACACATTAATTTAACAAATACATATCTAAAAATCTGGAAAAAGAGTAACCCCTCGGTAACATTAATCGGTAACATAAATCATTTGGAAATTGAGCACTCATATTAAACATTTAAATCTATAATAATTACGAAGTGATCAGCGTTATAAACATATAATCAATGATTGCATTAATTTCAGTTGTCTCACAAATTTAGTAAGTATTTTATTTCGTATCGTAATGTCAATTCATCTAATTTCTACATAAGTTGTAATAGAAACAGATTGACAGTGGGATCAGCCCTCTGGTTGTACATATCCTGGAGGCACTAAAACACCCTTCACGTCTTGTTAAGAGTTCATACATTACTAAAAATTGTCTATGTAGCATTGGTGTTAAGTCGTCCTTAACAATAACAACTTCGCCAACGTAAACAATTTTGCGTTTCAAAGAAACTGTGACAATTCATGACTCCTGCGTTATGACTCCTCTAATTGCTGAAAGGTAATGAAGAAGAACATTTACATACAAGGCGCCTGTCATTGTATTTTAGATATTTCACAGGAGAATGAATTAAAGTCTAAAGTATTCGACTAAAGATAGAAATATTTATTGAAACGGTCTAAAGTCAGGCCTAAAGTTGGTCCAACGTCTTATAAGGAATTATACATTAAGGACTTTTCTATGAAACACAGCGACGTGTGTATATCTGTGCCGTTTGCTTTTAGTTGTAGGTTAGTTTAAACATATTTATTTAAGCTCGATTGCGAAACAAGTTCTTGCAACTTATATTAATCACTTTCGAGTCCGCTTCCTGGAACCAACCAGTACTGGCGTCTTATGGAGAAACATGGTCGTGACCCGAGTAGGGCTCGAACCCATGATCTCTGGGTTGAGAGGCAGACACCTTAACCATTAGGCCACCGCTACCCTTAAAGTTGTAGGTTTTGGCTCCTTGCCATTGGTTCTTGTTGCTGGGTCATATGGGGGTTGCGTTCATTGAACGCCACCTTTCCTTGTTGATCTTGTTTATCATATATTGGGTAATAAAAGATATTTGGTCTTCATGGCCAACTTAAATTTTGGCTTTAACATATCTTCGACCAGAGTATACAGGGGCTGTAGTATGTATAATAAATTGTCTGAATAACGTGTCTCTAAATACAGTCTAACTTGCCCATGCGACCACGTGTATTAAGCGACTTTTGTCTTAAACGACCACTTTAAATTCCCCCCGATCATTTTCTCTCTATGTTTTTAATGTATTAAGCGACTTTTGCTCAACGCGACCAGCGACCGCTAATTAGTCACCTAATTGAGAGCAATCTTTTCATTAAACGACCACTTTTACCTGTCAAGTAATTGCGTTTTAGACAACGCCGCCTCGTAATGTCACATGTGTCAACAATCAAAACACAACAAATAAATGTGTCAAAATCTCTATTTCCCAAACCGTTTTAGCGTAAGCAGTATACGCGTGACGTGTATTATCCAATAATATCGATTAAACAATGCAACGCTCCGCCCCTACTTATGTGGTGTATACGCTTCGCTTATTGACAATTAGACTGCAGTGAATTGACCTTGAACTTGATCAGCAATTAAATTAGATGTATTTTGTTTATTTCTAATGAAAAATGCACGACAGAAAAACATCCTCACTAATAGGGTTTTCGTGTTGGAGACAAGGAAAAGCAACGGAGAAGTCAAAAAAATCTGGAACAAATGTCAAACATGTACGTAATGGATCAAAACTGTTTTGTAAATAAATAGCAGAAAGTTATTTTTCACAGATTATCGAGCGTACTAATTATTCAACATTTATATAAAAATGAAGTTGTTAAACATTCCCACCGCATAAGAAAGATGTCATTTGTAAATTTTGACTTTTATATCATACTTTTTCTTAAGAGACCGTTTCGTTAAGCGACCATTTTGGGTGTTTCCCTTGCGCGGTCGCTTAATACAAGTTTGACTGTATAATATTTTAGTGTCACCAGCACTGAGATTGTGAATAACTTACTTTCTTACATTTTTCTTTGAATACTATGTCTACAATGAACACGTGGTTAGCTATATTGCAACCCCGGTAGAAATGATATGTATCTATATTATTCCTATTGACATCAGTCTCTATTTCCATAATTTTAACGTTTTTGTTTAACTCTTTGCATAAATCAGAAAGGGTTTAATTTTCAGTACCATGCTTCTTTGCATGTCGTCTGGCTTCTGGTGGAAGACTCGCAAATGACAATTTAGATCATTAAGTTGCGATAATCTGGTCTTTTATCTAATAGATCTTAATAGTCCGAGAAATCAGTGAAATAACTGTGCACCTCTTGTAAAAAGCATGAAACTTGACATGGTGGCAGGAAATAGTATTATAATTCATTTCAGCCTGGGATCAACTTTTCAAAAATCCAAGATGGCCGCCGAAATGTACAATGTACATGAGACATGGCAAAATGAAGATATTTACGTCATGAAAATGATATAAATTGACATTGTAGGTCAAAAATAGTAATTTCTTGGAAAATGCTTTAGTAGCATCGGTAGAAGATCCAATATGGCTTTCAAATCCATGATGGCCGCCATTAAATAATGATTTTTGGACAAATTTCTATGATATGGATAATTTATATGATCATCAATCTTCATACATATAACACATTAATAAACTGGCTCCTGCACAAATACTGCACACACATGTGTACATTCACAGAGAAAAAACCATGGATAAAACCATGAGGGCAAATTATTTATCTTGATATTTCGAAGAATAGTATGTACACAAAAGACGTCAGTTTTTCAGTTTAGCTAAGGTTTTGCATTCAAATTGGTTTTGTTATGGAATAGGTATAAACATAATACACTTATTTATGAGCATGATATAATGTCACTATTAAAGATCAATACCTATAATGGATATAACCTTGAATATTTGTATCAAGCAATTCCGAGAATTGACATAGTTCTAGAAAGTCGTCCGCTGATGTTAGTAACTGCAACAATGCCTCCATATATTCCACGTAGACTCTAAGTGATAACAATGTAAAAAGTTCTAACCCTAAATTTAAACGTCTATCATTAGAAACCAATTATAAGTATCTTTATTGGATTTAATACTAGTCATCCAACAAGATACATTTCCTTAAATAAACATCCTGGGTAAATTACATATTCCAACAGTGTAACAATGAAATAAATATGCGTTTTGCGTTGCTTGTCTATGCACATTTGCGATCTTAAGGTGACAACGGAGTCAATTATCACTGAAAATACCTAAAAAGAGATTTTTTGCTTAGTATATTTATTAACCTTTTCTGAAAACATTCGTGATTTAATTTTTGAAGCAGTTAGTCCAAAAAATGTGTTTTTAAACGTTTTAAAACGGTACCAATCCCATTTTTATCTGCTATTCGCGGAACCTGTCAATTATCGATAACGCTCCGCCCCCTGTTTGGGCATCAATGAGGGAAATCGGTAGTTCCATATATCCGTGAATTACCACTCCATACTACTCGTAATACATGTATCGTACAAATACTGTACATCTTTATGAATATCTCAACATTTTATCGTCTACCTTTTATTTAGCCTTTTTTTATATAAATTAAGAAATTGTCGACCAATGTACGTAACATAATGTATGTTACATAAGTAATTAAGCATAGCTGTAAATCGCACGACCACGGGGTTGATTAAAAAATGTATAGTTGCTAAAATATCCATAATGTGTGAAATAATAATTTGTTTGTCCTGTTAATCTGATAGATATTACATTGACTTTATGGACTTTTGTACGGATTCAAGGGATTGCTTTACATTCAAACTAGTTTTCTAAAAATGTCTAGTAAAACAACAACCAAAAAAAACAGACATAATTTATGTGAACGCCTATTTGACTTGTGGTAAGGGGTCAATGACAAATTTCTAAACCATTTTTACCATTGTCTAAGGATGATTATTTCTCTATGAATCAATAAAAAAGATATTAAAATATATTACCAGTGAATGCTTTGGATAAATTGTCCGCCAGTAAATCGAACACAGTACTAATAAACCTGGGACAAAGTATAAAATTTATTGTCTATCCCGGTAGAAACTGGATCTCTATGCCGTGCATAGATGATATTCATGATAATAGAAGTCAAGGAGGCCAGATCATAATGATCGAGTAATACCTTTTATTTCTATTAAAATATGTGAAGCATTATCAATTTGGTGGAAAAAAATATATAATATCCCGTTCTTATTTGTATACATCTACAATGGACTTTAAAAGACTGTCAGAAGCTCAGTTTTTTGTTATTTTATTTTATATTTTAACGGAATTTCATACACAGGCAGAGTGACACTGGTATAATACAATAATAATGCTGATGATAATAATAATAAACTTCAAAAAGGAAACAATAAAATACCCCGCTAGCGGTGCGCAAATGCGTTCCATTTCACCCCACTGAGTGCCTCAAATTTTACCGATAGTCACGTGACATGTGCGACAGATACCAGACGAACAGTAAATCACGTTAAGAATTGAAGAAATTTCGGCTATAAACTGATATTAATCAGCAGCTTTTTAATTGGTCAGATGTCACTGGGTCATAAAATGTTGTTAGAGTATGTAACCGCAACTTGTGACACTCTCTGGTGCGATATTTGTGTATTATGCAATTATTTAGCGTGAAACGTAGGGGTCCGAGAGAGAACAGCCGATTTATGACACTTCGTTTGATGCGGGTCGGACTAACTTTGAATCGGCATAACTTTTTTAATAATCAAGCAATTAACATGCGGTTTGAAGCACATGAAAGGAAATTCATTTACGGAGGGAACCGTGTCAGGGATTTTTGTTTGCTCAATCAGCGACTTAATTATCTTTAATTACGTAATATGTATGGTGAAAAAAGTCGCATAAAATGTTTGACGTTACGTAATATTTTTTTGAGAAAAGATAGAAAAAATTTGAGACACGGTTCCCCAGATAATATAAGTATGGTTATTTTCCAAAAGTTTGATGACAAAAAAAATAAAAAATGACTTTGATATGACGATTTAAAATTTTAGGATTTTTATTCAAAATCAATCATTTACAAAGGCATTTTTTCAAATATGTTATTTTTTATGATGATCAACGATATTTAATGCACAAAGATTAAATAATTAACAATTATTACTAAAATAACTTGGTTTAAATGACATTTATGTGAGTACCACGGAAAGTGTCTGTTGTCACCTTAAGAAAGGTATTCAAATGCTGACAATACAGGCAAACTTTTGCCTTTCTTACGGTTTGTTAGCAGGAAAAATTCTTTGAAATATTAATGAAGAATTTTATTATTGGTAAAAAATAAAACAATTATTGTATAAAATGCTTAGTGAATATCTAAATCTTTGAATTTGGATATCATCATACGATAATACGAAGCGAAAATACCTTAAATAGTTAGTTACTACAAGAAGAAATGGTTTCTTGTTACATTTAAACGCACACTCAGCTGAAAACCATTCGGAAGTGATATGATGTATCATCACACAGACAGAACGCAGTCATTCAATATAATTAAATGTCACAGATGGACTTGACAATTTTGGTTTCATTACGCTAGAAAGATGGTTACTAGCATGCTATTTCAATACAGTAACAGTAGTCAAAATATTTCAGAGTATTCACCCTTGGTATAGGCCATGGTGTATCAACAGCTCTGATTGATGGTATTGCAAGAAATGGTGGAGGGAAATCAGAATTTATAACTGGTAAAGATCGTATACAGCCCAAGGTAATTAACATTTCTTACCCTGTTAAGAGCTTTGATTTTGAAATTGGTTATTAATTATATACTGGGTTTCCGTATTGCAAAGCAAAAAAGTGTTTTGACTGTATGGAAATACAAATAAAATAGAGCAATAAGAATCCCAAAAGAACGCACACAACGATAAAATTGAAAATATTGCTCGGTTTGATTGTTTTTATACAATTGGCTCCATTATCCTAAGCATGCCTATATTAAATGGTATAAAATGGTGTGTTTAACAAGTTCTGCATATTAGGCTTTCACAAATCCGAAAAAAAATCTATCAGATGAAGAGCTGTGTTAGCAAAGTCAAATAGCATTTCAATATATTATCACTTTGGTTGACATAGGTGCATTGATAGGGTTTCCTAATATTTTTACCTGGGAATACTTGTAAATTTAAGACCCTTTATTGCAACTGTCTTCTTCTGATGAGTTTGCCTTTAGAAACAAAGAAAAGTCGAGTGTGACCCAAACTTAGTAGTTATTCTTGTTATTCTAGTTAATTTGACAATATCTATATTTTAATTGGTGCTAGATCAATTATGTGGCAGATTAATGACTACTACTTGTTATTCAAGACCCTATATATATCTACTTGTACAGGTGATATCATTATTAAAGCGTGCTATGCAGCCTGCCATCACAGATATCTCACTAGACTGGGATCTACCTCCAGGTATCATACCCGTGTCCATACCTACTGAACTTCCAAATATCATATCTGCTGGTGAACGACTCACATTGTTTGCTGTCCTACAGAATGTTGATAAAAATGTAAGTCTCTGTCAAGGGGAGTTCTGTTAGTATTTCTCTGATTTTGTCTAGTATATGTCGCTTTTAAAAGGTTGGTATTACACCTTTTCACGTTTTAAACATAAGCAAAAAAGAAAAACCTGATTTTCTTCACCAATGCGACGGGTCGTGCTCTTAAGGCTAAAAGAAAAGGGATTTGTTTTGAGTTTTATATCACATTATATTTTTCTCTCATAGTATACTTATTACCAATGTAATTTGAATTAATTTATGGAGTTATAGATAGTTTTTGAATCGTAAGATAAAACGTAATAAGTTTGTTCATGAACGGTAATGGAAAGTACAAGTTACCGTCCACGTGGTTAAACCATAAGTAGGTGATAAGCTGTAATTTTCATTTCAGGCAAGTTATGCACCCAGTACAGTGACGTTGAAAGGTGTACGAGATGGAAATGCTGTTTCTTATACTTTGGTCTTCACTTTGTGTGAAGCAGACAATATAAATGTATCTGCTCCTATTCATCGATTAGCAACTAAGCTGCAAATCAAACTTCTACAGGACCAGGAGGCGGAATCTACTGCAAAACGTTTACAGCTTTTCTTTTTTGAAACAATCTTTTATACAAATAAAAAAATTACTCCGGATTTCCATGTCAGAAGGGCACACCAGAGAAAAACTTTGTTAATTACTGTAACAATATTTTTACCTCCACTTTAAAGCTAAGCTATTGTCAGGAGCCATTTTCCTTCATCTGCGTTGGTTAACATTTTTTGTTCCAGTTTTGGCTTATGTTTATTTACTAAAATACTGATAAAGCTGTCAAATTCAATCTATAATGTGAATGCACCCTCATGAGTTCTACCTCCCACACCTATTTTTAGGTCAAATGTCAATGGTCAATGTAACTTGGTCCTGTTATATTTTAAAATTCAACTGGTCATTAAAGTAAAGTACTTTGACCTGGTATCTTTACACTTTTTATGTTGATGCGCCTTGATAAGTTCTACCTGACACACTAATCTATAGGTCAAAATATCAAAACTAAACAATCAGGGTGTTTAAATCTGCCCTATTCATTTTTTGGCCGAACGTACAAAGGCTAATGTCACTGTTCCTGAATAAACAAAATCAAACTGGTCATTTAACCAACGTACCACCACACCTTTGTCACTAAGGTTATATAGTTTAAAAAAAATCATTTCATGTAACTTGGTTAGTTGTACATGTTAAGCTAATTTTTAGATTTGTGACTTGAAATAGATTGGTCAAATTCAATTGGCTCAGAAACTATTCAAGCTATTCACTTAAAACCTGATACACATTATTAGAATCAAAAGGTCAGATTTTTCTGAAATTATCATCAGCAAAGTTATTCCCCTTTGACTGACTAGATTTCTCTCCCTCTATTAACACTTTTGATACGGCTTATATCTCATCCTTTTGTGACAAGGTTTATTTTATTCACAATGTACTAAAATATCACTTTAAACTTGCAGTTCTTTTTGTAGTACTTGTCTTTAGATGACCATGAACGTCTAATTTTTGTTTAAAATAATTATCCTATATTTTTTAATTTGATCATAAGATAGAGAAAAATAGAATCACTACAACACGCACAAAACGGCAAAATTGAAAATGTTGGAGACTCGGTTTAATTGAATCTGTTCATCAACGGCATTGGAAAATGAGAAACAAGTCACCGTTCCCGCATCTGCTACGGGATTAAACACGATTTAACATTTAAATACGAAAATGATGAAACTTTTAATTTAGAAACATCTGCAGATGTGTTCAAACGGTGGTTATCATGTAACCTTCAATGTGGCACATAAACCATCAGTTTGTGTATTATTTCCAATACACTTTACACAAATTCTGATTAAAATTGAGAATAATTTTGTGTCAAAATGACATTTTTGTAATATTTAATGTCTGAAACATATTTATAATACCTGCTGTTGTATTACAGTTGACGATTTGGGATGCACAAATGTCTTAAATGCTATAAAAGAATACAGGAAGAAGGTAGTTTGTCTGAGTTGCCAGGGTAACATTATATCAAAACATACATCATTTGTTGCTATTGATACAGACGGTAAGAAGGTTGAAGGTACCGCAGCAAAAATATCGTGCCCAGTGCCTTCATTATCAAGAGAATTTGTCAAGGGGATTCAAAAGGTATCTTAAATTGTATTCTATTAAACTTAATTTTCTTGAAACACAGTTATAGTGGAACTTTATGTTAATTAATGCTTGGTTGTACTTATTAAGCTCAGCCGATTAAACTTTACAGAAACTATCATTAAGTAGCCCTCTTAAAAAGCTTTGTAATTAGTTTCAGCTAAAGTACTTTGAAACTTAGAGTTTTAAAATATTCTCCACAGAATGTTATTTGTCCAGAGCTAGCGTATTTGACATGTAGTTGTAGCATTTATTACATTGTGGTCCTCTGAAAAAATATATATCGTTACCTTGGATTACCACCACACCTTTGTCACTAAGGTTATATAGTTAAAGTTTTATTTTTAAGACATTTACGTTTCTTAAGTCTTTTCCGAAATTGCAATGCCTAGGAATTAAGTATTCGGCATGAAGCTTAGCCTAGTCAGTCTCCTTATGTCAACATTGGTCAGCCCTTCGGTCACTCGTGACTTGTAGAATAAAATGTCTTAATGAATCTCTTCTCTGAAACTACAATGCCAAGAGCTTAGAAATTGAGCATGTAACATCAATTGGTAGTCCTCTGGAGTCTGGAGCAATTGATATCGCTTCGGGGTCATGTAATTTATATAGAGTTATATAGGACAATAGGGGGTGTCGGAGGCCGAGTGGTTAGGTTCAAACAACTTGCCACTCACCGCTGTAGGTTCGAATCTTGCAAGAGACTTAAGATTATTTGATATGAGGAAGCTATCCAGTTAGGTTACAGAACGTGTTTCTACTTAGGTGCCCGTTTGATCCTGACAAAATGCACGGGGAGCATTTAAGGTATTTTTCCAGCAGTGAAACTCAATGTCGCCACGTGACCTGTTTTATGTTGGTGGGACGTAAACTCAATCAATTGTAAAAATAAATAAATAGGAAAGTACATTCAAGTCTTCAGTTATGAACATACACTAGACATTTAAATTTAAAATGTCTAAAAAGGAAGCTTCTTCTCTGTAACTACAATGCCAAGAGCTCAGAGTTCTTTTCTGACTGCAATCTACCCATACATTTTTTTTCCAGTGATAACAAACTGACACAGTGCAAAAATGACACAGGATTTATTTCATTTTAGAAGGGACTTATGGTTTACGAAATAGGAATATTAAAGTAAATGAAGTGGAAAATTGTGAAGCGTGTTAAAACATATATCTGGTTTTCAGTCATTTCCAGCTTAACAGTAATTAAAACAGAAATATACCGTTTCATTCAATGATGGTGGCGTTTGTTAACAATTTGTAGGATACCACGCAGTTCTGATTGTAAGCCCAGTTATGAGGAGAAACATTACATTTTTCTTTTGAACCAGGATCTTCGTATAAACTTGCTTTATACTAAAATTGAGTGTAATATCTTATTCCTAACTCAAGTTATTGTTGAGAAACATTTTCTATTTTTAGTAAAAGTGACCCTTGACCCCAGGGGGTCTAAATGCCATCCCGACCAGGGTTTCCACATGAGGTTGATAAATACAAAGTTTGATTACAATATCTCAATTTTAACTAATGTTACCTTTCAGACACATTTTTCTATTTTAGTGACTTTGACCCATGGGAGTCAAAAAACTATCCCAACCAGGGTCTTTTTATAAGCTTGCTATATACCAAGTTTAATAACAATATCTCATTCCTTACACTAGTTATTATCCGGAAAGCATTTTTCTATTTTAGTAAATGTTTCCACATAAGGTTGCTTAATACAAAGTTTGATTACAATATCTCAATTTTAACTCAATGATGTTATCTTTCAAACACATTTTTCTATTTTAAGTAACGATGACTTTGATCTCGGGGTCAAAAAGCAATCCCAACCAGGGTCTTCATATAAGCTTGATAAATACCAAGTTTGATTACAATATCTCACTCCTTACTCTAGTTATTATCCGGAAAGCATTTTCTATTTTTAGTAAGGATGACATTGATCTTGACCCCAGGGGATCCAACTGCAATTCCTACCAGGGTTTCCACATAAGATTGCTTTATACCATTTAGATTACAATAGCTCATTCCCAACACTACACTTCTCTAGTTATTGTCCGGAAAGCATTTTTCTATTTTAAGTAACTATGACCTTGACATTGATCAAAATGCAATTCCAATCGGGGTCTTAATATAAAAATGCTGTATACCAAACTGGATGACAATATCTAATTTCTAACTCTAGTTAGTATCCGGAAAACATTTTTTACTTTTAGTAACGGTGACCTAGACCTCGACTCAAGAGGGTGCAAATGCAATACCAACCGGGTTTCCACATAAGGTTGCTATATACCAAAAATAGAGAAAACAGAATCCCTTAAGAAAGCCCAACATGACAAAATTGAAAATGTTGCAGGATCGGTTTGATTCAACCTGTTCATGGACGGTACTGAAATATGCAAGTTACCGTCCACGCCCCCTAGCACCGGCTGAAGCAGAATTCAACATTTAAACATGAAAATGGTGAAATTTTGAATTTATAAACATCCGCAGATGTGTTCATACGGCGGTTATCATGTAACCTCTTCAATGTGACACGTTAGCGCCATTCCATGAAAAACGGCGTATGGTCCCATATTTTACAAGGACCTGTTGAACTAGATGATGAACTGGAGGGCAGTACCTCCAAAATTAGGAAAGGCAGAGTTATTGTTCTATGCCCTGCACTTTTTATTCAATGAGATATATCTACCTATAAAGTTTCTTGTTGATATCTCTTATAGTTTCAGAGCTATGTCCCGGGAAAAGTTCAACGTGTAAAATAAGTAAAGGGCAATAACTTCAAAATAAGACAAGACAGAGTTTTGGTTCTTTAGCACTGCACATCTACCCAATGAAATCTATCTACCTAAAAAGTGTCATGTTGATATCTGTTATAGTTTTAAAGTTATGTCCCGGACAATGTTCAAAGTGTAAAAATGAACAAAGGGCAATAACTCCAAAAATAGGCAAAACAGATTTATGGTTCTTTGCCACTGCACTTTTACATAATAAGATCTATCTACCTACAAAGTTTAATATTGATATCTCTTACAGTTTTAGAGTTATGAGAAGTATGTCCTGGAGAAAGTTCAGTTGTAAAAATGAACAAAGGGCAATAACTCCAAAATAAGGCAAGACAGAGTTATGGTCCTTTAGCACCGCACTTCTACACAATAAGATCTATCTACCTACAAAGTTTCTGATTGATATCTCTTACAGTTTAAAAGTAATGTCCCGGACAAAGTTCAAAGTGACAAAATGAACAAAGACAATAACCCCAAAACTAGGCAAGACAGAGTTATAGTTCATAAGCACTGCACTTCTACATAATGAGATCTGTCTACCTACAAATTTTCATGTTGATATCTCTTATTATGCCCCCACTTCGAAGAAGATGGTGTATATTGCTTTGCACTTGTCGGTCCGTCCCGTCCGTCGGTCCGTCCGGTCCGTCGGTCCGTCCGGTCCGTCGGTCCGTAGACCAAATGGTTTCCGAGTGATAACTAAAGAACCCTTAGGCCTAGGAACATGGTATGGTGATTGGTCATGACCAGTAGATGACCCAATTGATTTTGAGGTCAAGGGGTCAAAGGTCAAGGTCACATTGACCTTGTATGTTAAAACGGTTTCCGATCAATAACTTATGAACGCTTAGGCCTAGAATCTTCAAACTTGATATGGTGATTGGTCATGACCAGCAGATGACCCCTATTGATTTTGGGGTCAAGGGGTCAAAGGTCAAGGTCACATTGACCTTGTAGGTAAAAACAGTTTCCGATCAATAACTAAAGAACCCTCAGGCCTAGGAACTTCAAACTTGGTATGGTGATTGGTCATGACCAGCAGATGACCCCTTTTGATTTTGGGGTCAAAGGTCAAGGTCACATTGACCTTGTAGGTAAAAACGGTTTCCGATCAATAATTAAAGAATGCTTAGGCCTAGGAACTTCAAACTTGGTAAGATGATTGGTCATGACCAGCAGATGACCCCTATTGATATTGGGGTCAAGGGGTCAAAGGTCAAGGTCACATTGACCTTGTAGGTAAAAACGGTTTCTGATCAATTACTAAAGAACGCTTAGGCGTAGGAATTTCAAACTTGGTATGATGATTGGGCATGACCAGCATATGACCCCTATTGATTTTGGGGTCAAAGGTCAAGGTCACATTGACCTTGTAGGTAAAAATGGTTTCCGATCAATAATTAAAGAATGCTTAGGCCTAGGAACTTCAAACTTGGTAAGATGATTGGTCATGACCAGCAGATGACCCCTATTGATATTGGGGTCAAGGGGTCAAAGGTCAAGGTCACATTGACCTTGTAGGTAAAAACGGTTTCTGATCAATAACTAAAGAACGCTTAGGCGTAGGAATTTCAAACTTGGTATGATGATTGGTCATGACCAGCATATGACCCCTATTGATTTTGGGGTCAAAGGTCAAGGTCACATTGACCTTGTAGGTAAAAATGGTTTCCGATCAATAACTAAAGAACCCTTAGGCCTAGGAACTTCAAACTTGGTATGATGATTGGTCATGACCAGTAGATGACCCCTTTTGATTTTGGGGTCAAGGGGTCAATGTCATAGTGACCTTGTACTTAATGACTGTTTCTGACCAATAACTCATCAACTCAAGTTGCCTTGGTTGATATTTTTATGTGCTTTTGGTATACACATTTGAAGATCTTATGTAATATAACAACTTGGCTGTCATTAATGAGGCCAATGTGATTCATAAAATTTATGTATATGTTATTTGGTAAGATTTTTAATAATTTTAATTGCTGCACACAACCTATGGGGTTACAATAATTATTACCTTGTGACTAGTCATGACCAGTAGATACTAGATAACCCTTATTAATTGCTTGTTCACTGGGTCAGAAGTCATGCATAATAACCTGATCACATGACAAATTGGCTGCCGATAGGGGGCATACATGTTTTACAAACATATCTTGTTGTTTTAGAGTTATGCTTCGGACAAAGTTCAAAGTGTAAATATAAACAAAGGGCAATAATTAAAGAAAGGCAAGACAGTGATACGGTTTTTTGTGTAATGCACATCTATCAACCTACAAAGTTTCTTGTTGATACCTCTTGTTGTTTGAAAGTTATGTCCCGGACAAGAATAGCGGGCGGACGTTCTAACGGGACAGTAATAATGTGGCTACTCTATTGTTCTGTCTATTGTTCTTTTTTAGCAGACACATACACGCATTAGGGAATGAATGGCATCAAATAGAATTTCCCTCTAGCCACTTACATATTGTCCCTCTAGCCACATTATAACTGTCCCGTTAGTGCGGACAGACAGACGGACAAAGCGGCGACTATATGCTCACCCTTCGAGAAGCATAAAAATGCATGTGCCCTAAACGAGAAAACAATTGGAGGAACTAAATAAAATGGAATGGAATTTCGAAAGGGGATCTGAGGTTATGAAAAAAGCCTGCATATCACAGATTTTGAATCAGTCAAAAATGATCATTAGGTAGTCTTCATAAAATAGTACAAATGGTTTGATAAAAAAGAAGGCTGCCACAACTGTAAATAAAGATTAACATTAAATCAAAGGTTTTCCCTTGATGGTTCTTTGCTTAACATGCCCAAATGTTTCTAACGACTTAACATGATAGCCACTAGAGCTTAAAATAAAAAAGTACTATGAAATACACCTCCTCACTCATCAACTACTTTATAGATTTTGACTGCAACGATTGTTAGATAGTCCTTTACAACAGTATCTAAATTGTCTTTTCATGGTAATCAAATCTTAATTCCATGTAGACCATAATCTCTGGCAAGCAAATCTTGAAATATCTCCTTTTATTGAATTTCTTAATATTTTTTTGTTCTAAACATTACTCCTTTGACATGGACTTGAACATTACAATATGGTATGAATAGACCATTTGCCCATTATTGCCTAAGGCAAAAAACGCGCAAAACACAAACACAAGAATGACAAAATAATTAAAATGTACTTCATATTGCATTTCCTATTGACTAACGTTCGTAGAAGTAGAAATGAAATCTCCACAAATCTTCTTTTCACAAACATGTATGCCAAATTAAGGTCTCACTTAGACGTCAAAGCTGAAAATGTTAAAATTGTCTGTTACAGCATATGTTTTGTGGTCTTCATTTAAAATATATATCAGTAAATGTGACACCCCTTCCCCCCTCAATCACTCGCACAACCACGACATAATATAAAAAACGAGTACAACTGGACGAAGTTACGAAGTGCAGTGACGTAGAATATTACTGAATTTAATGGCTTCTTGTCCTGATTAATTTTTAAAAATCTAATATGAATGTCTTTTTTACAGAGAAGAAGGGAGCAATATAAAGCTCGGTTACGAAGGGTATGTCGAATAGTAAGTATTAGAAATAAATTTTCTGTTGCTCATACTAACAAAACTATTAGAAACATCAATAGCTCAAAACTATTGTATTACATAATGGTATACCATATTGGTGGTTGCACAAAACAGTCTTTTTATTTACCTTTAAAGATTTAGCTGCGGTAAAGACATAAATATCAAAGTATTTTAATGCCCTCCTGTAGTCCTGGGGTACCTCCGGTTTTAGTCATCGTTTTATCAGAAAATACACCTAAGGTTCTTGCACGAAACTGCAATATCCAGCTTTAAAATATAAGCATGTTGCATTCCCAAGTAGACCTCTACAAATGTATTTTCATCATGCAAGTAATTGCCTTGAAACTTAAGAGAACCCAATTCGTAGAAAATAATCTTAATTTTTTATTTTCCTCTTTTTAGTTCACCTGTCACAAAGTGACATGGTAAGCTTTTGTGACACTGTGTTGTCTGTCGTCCGTCAGTCCGTCCCTTTGTGCGTTAACTTTTCAAATGAAGTCTTCTCCAATATCGATTGACCAAATTTAATGAAACTTGGCAGGCATGTTTCTTAAATGAAGCTCTACCAAAGTTGTTAAAAGAATTAAATTTTTGAAGAACTCTGGTTGTCCTGGCAACAAAAACTTTGTTTTTAAACAAAATTTAAAAAATCCCCTTGTCAAAAGCCAGAAGGTGTAAAGCCTTGATATTTGGTATGTAACATGATCTAATGGTCTTCTACAAATATTATTCATATTATGATACAAGGGCCACAAGGGCCCGCCAGTGGACTCATCAGTTTTGTATAAAGTTATATATGGAAATCTTAAAATACCTTCTTGTCAAAATCCACAAGGCCTAGAGCCTTGATATCTGGCATGTAACATGATCTTGTGGTCCTCTTAAAAGGTTGTGCAAATAATTTCCCTTGAATGAAAAGGCTCCACGCCAGGGGGCTTATCCATTTTAACTTACTTGTTAATATACTTGATAATATTTTATCCTAAATTGAAACTAAGAATGTTTTTCTTCACAAACTCTAAATACATGCCTCAGTTGAGCGACCCAGTACCCAAAGGGCCTGTTGTCTTTCAACATTGAGCTATTGTGATGATAGTGTCTGATGTCAGTCGTCCGGGCATTACACTCTTAAGTAAACAATAACTCTTCCTAAAATGCATGGCCAATGGTGATGAAACAATGCAAGGGTGGTCTTTAGTTAATTTTGAATTATCACTTTTTAAAAAAAATGATTTCTGTTTGCCGCACAATTCTAGGACTTCAAAGGAATTGCCCTGAAACTTAAGAGAACTCCATTCGTAAGAAATAATTGTTATTTTTATCCTTTTGTCCCCTACAATGAGCTATTGTGATAATATTATGACAATATCTAATGTCAATCGTCCTGGCTTTACAATATTAAATAACAATAAATCATCATATAGCTAGTGGTAATAAAACAACACAGGGGTAATCTAATGACTGTTCTTTATTAGAGATTGCTCATTCAATTCCGTTTGGCAAAACAAAACGTCTGTTAGACCTGAAATAAAAAATAATATTGTTTAACCACATACCCCTTCAACCACTTGGTAGATTTCAAACTGTCAAAAATGATACTAGTAATTTAGTTAATCTTCATAAAATTGTACAAAGATTTTGATTAACATGATGCCTATGATTGCTTCTGATTTTGATTTAATTCTAAGAGTCTTGAAATATATTTATTACAGGCAGACTCGTCTGTGTGTGAAAAATATGAAATTTTTACACAACAAGATCCTTTAGTTATGGTAAGGTTAAAAATATTTATTAAAATTACTGATAGCAAAAGTGTTTTAGAAAGCATCATCAAACTTGAAGAGGAAGTCAAATAAGTTTTCATTTAACTTCAAATAATCATTTGCAGATAACATAAAATAGCATTTTCCGTCTCACCTGGTGTCCTATATCTAGCTATTTTAGCCCGCAAAGTTCGCAGGGGTGAGCCCCTCTTTAATGACAATGCGTCAGGAGTTCGTCGTCCGTCTTTGTCAAAACTTTCTTTATACTTCCTCTTCTACACCACTTCATGGATTTTGATCACACTTCAAAAGAATTATTCTGAAGTAGTTATGTACAAAAAACCTATACAATTGGTTCCAAACTGATGCATAAGTAGATCACATGAGCCAGGAATACGAAGGTGGATCAATATGTAGTGAAATATGGTCAGTTAATTTAACAAAAAGGAACTATTTTATAATATCTGTTTTCAACCCTTCGAAATTATCTCCTCTTAAAAATATAAAGCTCCAGGCGTTTATTCAAATTTTGAATGCTTCAACATTGCACACTTTAGGTTGAAACTGGCCGTCCCGAGTCAATTTTACTCTTGTAGCAATAACCAGCAAGATGTATTGTCAGTGAATGAAAGAAGAGAAATGTCACAAGATGCCAAAATAGAGAAAATAAGAATGCTTAAAGAATAACCAATATGGCAAAATTGGAAATGTTTCAGGGTTGGTGTGATTGAGCCTGTTAATGGACGGTACTTGCAAATGCAAATCTTATTCATGCCCAAAAGACTTGCCCAAACCCGAACTCATCATTTATACATAAAATGGAATAAATCCAATATTTTCAAACAGAAACATTATAAGTCCAGCGAATACATTGGATGTATAAGGACAGTCACTCTTTTTCTGGAAAACAATCAATTATATTACAGTAGCTCTAGTAGAAGGAGTGTTGCAATGCAGAAACTTTTTTAACGTTTTTGAAATGTTTTACAATTTTTCGTATCACGACACCTATAGAACGGCTTCCGGAAACGAGAATTGTGACAAGAGTTCCACGGTTATTGTAGAAAATTTAGTACTTAACATTCTTTAAACTTGTCAATTGATTGCCGAGGTCGACGACATTTTTGTGACCAAAATCGTTTTGTTGCACTTGCAAAATTAACTAACGTTATATGTTAAAACCAACTGTCATAACAAGTCACAATATTAGAAAAACTGCAACACTCATATTTAGGAAATATTTTCAGTAGATTTCGATTCCATTTATAACTCGCTCTTCCTTCTGATAAGTTGTTAGACAAATGGGTGAAAACGATTTTTTTTAGATAATCTTCATAACATTGTACAAATGGATTGATTAACAAGATGCTGGCACAGCTTGAAAAAGAAATTAACTAAGGGTTTTCCTTAGTCGCTTGATTCATTTTGCTTAAACTTTACAGAAATTATTCTTAAATGGTATTTTACTTAACATGCACTAATGGTTCTAGACGTTTGAACAAGATAGTCACTAGAGCTGAAAGTAACAATTTGTAAGAAATTTAAACTTTACATCAGCTTCTTGATATATTTTGGCAGCAACAGTCGTAGGATTGTCCTTCTTAAAGTTTTTGAAAATTGTCCTTTCTGTTAAATGGTAATTAAGTCTTATCTCCATGTAATCCACAGTCTCTGGTAAGCGAATCTTAAACTAATATTTAATCTCCAAATATTTTTTTATCTAAACATAACATCAAGGATATGGACTTGAACATTAAGATAAAATTAGCACTGGGAATGAATCCCTCGAAAGACTTTTGATTCTTTCATGATCGCTCATATCTAAATGATGCAGGGTTGAGTGTTCCTTTAGCTGGTATGATGCCTTAAAATATAACATATAGAAAACAGAATCCCTAAAGAAAGTCCAACACAACATAATTGAAAATGTTGCAGGCTCGGTTTGATTGAGCCTGTTCATGGACGGTACTGGAAAGTGCAAGTTACCGTCCGAACCCCCTAGCACCGGCTTAAGCAGAATTCAACATTTAACACGAAAATGGTGAAATTTTGAATTTAGAAACATCCGCAGATGTGTTCAAACGGCGGTTATTATGGAACCTTCAATGTGACACAGTAGTGCCATTCCATAAAAAGCGGCGTATGGTCCCCAAGTAAAAGAATGCTTTTGTCCTAAACGAGAAAACAATGGGCAGAACTAAATAAAATGGAATTTTGAAAGGAGATCTGAGGTTATGAAGCCTGCATATCACAGATAAGACGTCAAAAGATAAATTTAAAAAGCAGGCAACATATTCTACGGGTGATTATACAGTTTTCAAGTAGGAATACTGGAACCACCCAACTTGAAAATGGCCAAATAGAAGAAACTAAAAGTACCACATAACATGTATACACAACAATAATGTAATAATAATAAAGACAAGCAGTGTAACCCAACCTCATCCGCGCTCGCACCATCAAAACTAAATATCAAAATTACTATGGCATTTGGAAGAAGTACAGTCATAAAAAATCATACTTATCTGTTTTGATTGCTTCTGATTCAGATTAAATTCTTAGAATCTAAAAATATTTTATTACAGGTAGATTCGACTGAATGTGAAGAAAAAAAATCATGTGTTACAGAACAGGCCTATTTACGTATGGTAAGTTTGAGAAAAAAATACTGATAGCCAAAGTGTTTAAGAAAACATCATCAAGCTTGTAGGGAGTCATATAAGTTTTCATTTAACTTCAAACAATCATTTGCAAATGAAGTAAAATTGCATTTTCTGTCTCTCCTGGTTTCCTATGTTCAGTTATTTTAGCCCGTTAAATTCGCAGAGGTGAGTTTCTGTAAAGGCAATGTGTCAAGCGTTCGTCGTCCGTCTTGTCCAAATATCTTTATACTTCATCTTCTTGTATGCCAATTTAAGGATTTTGGCCACACTTCAAAAAAATGATTCATAGGAAGTCTTGTAGAAAAAACCCTATAAAAACGAGGGTGGATCAATATGTAATTCACTATAGTAAGTAAGTTTAACAAAAAGGAACTATTTTACAATATCTGTTTCAACCCTTCGAAATTATCTCCTCCTACAGAAATATAAAGTCTCGGACGTTTTATTCAAATTTTGAATGCTTCAACATAGCACACTTTAGGTACTATATCTTTTAATAATTGAAAACTTGCCGTTCCAAATCCATTTTTATTCTTGTAGCGATGACCTGCAAGATTGATTGTCAGAAGAGGAAAGAAGAAAAGGTCACAGGATGCCAAAATTAAGAAATTAAGAATCACTAAAGAAATAAATTTCAAAACGGAAGGAAGCCTTTTTCTGAAGGAGGAGATAATTTCGAAGGGTTGAAACAGATTTTGTAAAATATTTTCTTTTTGTTAAAATAACTGACTATATTGCACTACATATTGATCCGACCTCGTATTCCTTGCTGCTGTGATCTACTTATGCATCAGTCTCGAACCAATTTTATGGGGGTTTCTTTGTAGATGAAATTGAGCCTGTAAATAGGCAATACTGCCAAGCGCAAATCACCGTCCTTGCCCTCAAGCACCGGCAAAAGCAGAATTCAACATTTAAACATGAAATGGCATTTTGTTCAATTTAATAATATTATAAGTCTAGCGAATACGCTTGATGTTTAAGGACAGTAACTCTTTTTTTCTGGAAAATAATCTATTATATTACAGTAGCTCCAGTAGTAGACATTTCTATCTTAAACAGACTTCGTAAACGTACTTCTTAACACAGAATAATTTTGCGGATTTTCTCAAAACATAAATGCGCGGAAATAAGATAAAATGAGCATTGCACTAAAACTATGATGCAGCGATTTCAACATATTAACAAGTTTCTTTTTCCATAGACTTTATTGTAGTGCTAAAGTTTTCAACCAAAGACAAACATGCTATTAAGTTTTGAGTGTTGTGAAAGCACGGCGAAAGGTAAATGTCATCACTGCTGTCACTGATGACGCAAAGTTCACAGAGTAATTTTGCTTTTTTTTTTGGGGGGGGGGGGGGGGTCTTGTTAAGAACCTGATTTTTTCATATGTACTTTACAAGGGAGCCCCTATTCCTCCTGCGATAAGCCGGCCGATTACGTTTGTAATACTTGTATTTTTTCTGACGTAGACCCTATGCTGGCTGCGGAGCTCTGTTACCCCCCCCCACCCCCAACATCATTGTCGTATATATATTTGTATAAATATCTCTGTTACGAAAGTAACTAAAATATGTATAAAATGTAGTAACGCTTTAGTGTGATATTGCACGAAATTCTCGAGCGTTAGAATTATACAATAATAGTACATATGTTATACCGGCTATCATTAAACCTTAGGTCCTCAAAACTTGCCGATTTTCTAACAATAATACATTTGAGACGGAAACCTGTCCATTGCCATTATACGTGTGTTGTTAAAATTTTTGTTCAGACAACAATTGTGCTACTTTTTCGCTGCAACACTATAATGTTTGCATTTTATTTAGATTTTTAGAATGAACGCTAGCAGGCGAAGGCTACTTTTGGCATCACTTCCTGCTTTAGTTCAATCCCGCAATATGCTTCAGAATATATCAGCCGTGCACGGTCATGTTCAGTTTCTGTAATGATGCAATCTCTATACTCGGTACTACATATTCGCGACCGTTTATTTTCCAATGATTCGATTGGATTCATATTCCGAAAGAAACGTTTTTCCACTTTTATTTTTTTTCAGAAAATGAGTACAATTTCTATTTTTAACTGGTGAAAAATCAGAAATATATATTACAGTCGCCACTAACTGTCTCCTGTTAATAAAATTTTATTGTATTAATGTGATATGGAAACGTTGTTACCCAACCCTTAATTGTTACACTTTCCACAATATTCAACGTGTGTATCGCACATTTATATGTGCATGCTACACAACAATTCTGAATTACATGACTTGGCCAACCATAGATCAATGGTTAAGTAAACGTGGCGGCTTGGATAAACTGTGTGCCGCAGTTGGTGCAAGAGATGGAACATCACAAGAAATATTGTGACCAATGGTTGAGCCACAAGAACAATTCTATTCTTGATACTGCCACTTCTACGTTATCTACACACACGTTATTGTGAATTCAGATGGCGGCCTTTGTATCATTTAAACACACGATATTTCGTGCAATTCCCACTGAAACGTTACTACATATTATAATTATATATGACGACATTTACGTTTAGTCCTACTTCCACACCATGTACCAACACTTACTAGTATATCTTAAAAACATCGCTTCTTGGTCATTGGTTGACAAATTTTACACTACAATAGAGTATATAAATAAAGAAACTTGTTATTTTTGTTCGTTTGTTTGTTCGTTTGTTTGTATTGGGTCTTTATATAAATTATGGTTATATTGTCACAATCTTTAATGTGTTGATGGTTGATAGAAATACTATAACTAGGATATACATGTAAAACCCGATGTATTACAGTTTTGTTGATCTTTTTATCATTTGTTTTGAGAAAATCCCCAAAATTATTTGTATTACGACGTCCGTTAATAAACTCCGTTTAAGATAGGTCTAGTAGGAGTGTTGCAATGCAGAAACTTTATTTAATTTTATTGAAATAGTTTTGAATTTTTCTTATCACGACACCTTTAATACGGCCTCTGGAAACGAATATTTTGACAATAGTTCCACGGTTATTGTAGAAAATTACTTACTTAACTTTCTTTAAACTTGTCAACTGATTTACGAGGTCGACGACATTTTTGTGACAAAAATTTTATTGTTGCACTTGCAAAATTAACTAGCGTTAACTTTTAATCAAAGGGATTTCCTTAGTCGCTGGATGGATTTTGCTGAAACTCTACAGAAGTTATTCTTAAATGATACTTTACTTAACATGCCCTAATGGTTCTAGACGTTTGAACAAGATAGTCACTTGAGTTAAAAATAACATTTTGAAAGAACATTAAAATACAATTTTACATCAGCTACTCGATAGACTTTGGCAGCAGCAAGAACGTAGGGTTGTCCTTTTCAAAAGTATCTAAAATTGTCCTTTCTGTTAAAAAGGGAAGTTCATGTAAATTAATTTTTATCTCCATGTAGACCATAGTCTCTGGCACTATCTCCTTTTATTTAATTTCCAAAAAATATGATAAACAAGATCATCAAGGAAAGGCGGCGTTCAATGAACGCAGCACAGTAATTTGTTATCTAGACATTACTTCCAGGATATGGACTTTAACATTATGATAAAATATGCTCTTGGTTCCAATCCCGAGAAAGACTGATTCTTTCATGATCGCTCATATCTAAATAATGCAGTGTTGAGTGTTCCTTTAGCTGGTATGATGCCTTATAATATAAAGACGTTAATATGTCAATTGGATGAAGTGCAGTCATAAAAATCATACTTATCTGTTTTTTATTGCTTCTGATTCAGATTAACTTCTTAGAGTCTAAAAATATTTTTATTACAGATAGATTCGTCTGAATGTGAAACATATGAATCATGTGTTACAGAACAGGGCTATTTACGTATGGTAAGTTTTAGAGATAAAAAAATGCTTATAGCAAAAGTGTTTTACAAAACATCATCAAGCTTGTAGGAGTCAGATAAGTTTTCATTTAACTTCAAAACAATCATTTGCATATGAAGTAAAATAGCATTTTTTGTCGCTCCTGGTTTCCTATGACTAGTTATTTTAGCAAGGAATTCGAGGGTGGATCATTTAATATAAAGACGTTAATGATAGCAGTGTAACCCAACCTCATTCGCACAAGCACCAGCAAACTAAACATAAAATTAATATGTCATTTGGAAAAAGTACAGTCATCAATAATCATACTTATCTGTTTTTAACTGCTTCTGATTAAATTCTAAAATATTTTAATTTCAGGGAGCACCGGTTGTATGCGAAAAATATGATTCATGTGAAGATTATGAATCATGCGTTTCAGAACAGGAATATTCAACTGTGGTAAATTTTAGAAGAAAATTAAAATCACTTATAGCAATAGTATGTTCAATAGATAAATACAGAATCCCTAAAGAAAGCCCAACACGGCAAAATTGAAAATGTTGCAGGCTCGGTTTGATTGAGCCTGTTCATGGACGGTACTGGAAAGTGCAAGTTACCGTCCACGCCCCCTAGCACCGGCTTAAGCAGAATTCAACATTTAAACATGAAATGGTGAAATTTTAAATTTAGAAACATCCGCAGATGTGTTCATACGGCGGTTATCATGGAACCTTCAATGTGACACTTTCAACCCTTCAAAATTATCTCCTATAGAAATATTTAGTTTCAGGCGTTTTATTCAAATTTTGAATGCTTCATCATAGCCCACTTTAGGTACTATACCTTTCAATAACTGAACACTGGCCGACCCATGTCTATTTTTACTCTTGTAACGATGACTTGCAAGATGTCTTTTCAGTGTAGAAAAGAGCAAAAGGTCAAAGGATGCCAAAATAGAGAAATTAAGAATCGCTAAAGAAATAAGTCCAAAACGGCAGGAAGCTATGAAGAAGGATTGCTTTTTGAAGGAGGTTATATTTTGTAATATAATTCCCATGTCTTAAAAATGCTTCATCCTTATTGAAAACAAATATTTTCGGGCATATAAAGCTCCGCCTAGCGGTGATCTTGTTTTATATTTATTTTAGAATAAGTGATGTAAGAACTTCACATCCTATTGAATCAATATGAAAATGGGTCCATTATTCATTATGCTCTGGATTTCATAGATCATTTTTGCACAAAAAAAACAACAAAAAACATGAAAAAATATCAAAAATCGACATGGGGCTGACATTTTTCCTATCAGTAAAGGTATAGCGCAGCAATTGAATATTTTTGCCATATATTATAAATATCTAAACAACATCTTACTCGTTGTACCCTTATTTTTATTGTGAAAAAAAATGTGGATTCTGATATTCCTAAAGTGGGTGGGGTAGCCGAAAATTAAGTCTCAGTATTTTCTGAAATGATTTGTTATGATAATTGAAACTATAAATAGTCAATATGTATTGCACTTTGGCATGTACGTTAATTCACAAGTAATTACGAAAGATAGATTTGATATTCTGTGCATCAATATGCATCATGTTCTGTTGCCATGGCAACGGAGTGGTTAAATGAAAGACATGTAAAAATAAACACACATTTGTACGTATAACACTTTCAACTTTTTTCATATTGAATGACATGATTACACCATACACAAATTTAAGATATATTAAGTAATATTTGTGCAATGTCATGGTAACAAGTTGAAAAATATGTAAGATTGATAGGAGTCACATGTAATTCTAGCCAATTATCAACACAAATAAAAGCTGGTATTTTAAAAATAGATAAATTTATCAATTTCAAGAATTTGAATTATGATTTATATAAGTGGCTTTACTCAGCTTTTCAAACTGTTTTACATAGAAACAGGTCATGTCAAATGGTTTGATGTTACTATTGAAAAATGAGTATTAATGGTGATGATAATAAATAAAATGCAGGTACACTAAGCTCACCGCGGGTTTTGCTTTTTCCGCGATACCACCGCGGACGATTTTTTTTTATCGCGGACAAACGCGGGGGTTCGTCCGCGATGAGAAGCCAAATTTCCCCGCGATCCCCGGTGTTCAGTTGTTTCCGCCGCGGACAGAATTCTGACGACCGTTCTTCATTTATCGATAAAATCAGTCACCCGTTTCCCGCGGGGGAACGCCATGGTCAGTTGGTCAGTATAAATTAACCTCCAAAAATAATAGACGTTTTATTATTTTTTAACGTCATCTTTTTTACACAATGACTTGAAAATTGACCACAATCGTCTCCTTAAATGTTATTATACGTTAAATTATTTGAACGGAATTTGAAATAAAAATAATTACAGCTGTACCTGTTTTTGTTGTTGTTTTTAATATTTTTGTTATAAACGGCCACAAAACTATTCGTCCACATACCAATATTTTTACAACTGAAATCGTCATTTATCACTGTCATCTTTACTTGTTCATTCCTTGTAGTTCTATAAGTATTATTGCTGTTAAACTATATGGGAGCCATAAATATGATACTTAGTAAAAAAGGACATTTGTGCTGATTTCTCAATGATGACTGACGCTACAGTACATGTTCTGTAAAAGGTCGATGAGTGTGAATACAAGTTTAACAAAATTCTGCAAAAAAATCTATAAAAAAATAAAAAAGAACAAGCAAACAAACTACTAAAACAAAAATGAAAATAAACTTCAACAGTTGATACAAACTTAAAAACATATACATTACGCTCACACCTGTATTAGATAAATCAAGAATATCATTTAATGTATATTTTGGTGAAATAAACGCTTTCTTTTCATGTTCCAAATAAAATATAAGACTTTATGATCAACATGCAAATAAACAGTTGAAAGTCCTGGAATATTGCCTGAATAAAATTGTTGAGGGTTACGTTTTCAAAGTTTTTAAATAAGAAACAAAAGCTGGCATATAAATTGTTGTAGTATCTTTTTCATAAATGTCATATACCGAATTTTTCATTATTTGACTTCAAGTTTCTCACTACCATGAAGTTGCGACGACAATGATTTATCTTGATGTCGAATACATATTATACATTACCCAACACAATAACAAGAAGAAGAACAAGAAAAACACTGCATTTGTACATGTACTTTAATTACAACAAAAAAGAAAGAAAACAAACAAATTTTACATATAGTTACATGTATATGTACAGTACATGTTACAGTACATGTACGTACGTATACTGATGTTTAAATACAGTAATTAATTTTTAAAATTTAAGGTTTCCACCGCGTTGACCGGTGTTTGACTGCCGCGTTCCTCCGCAATTTACCACTGCGTTCCGCGGGGGAAACGGTTTCAGCCGCCGATTCATGTCCGCGGTGGTGAAAATTTTCTGTCCGCGGGTCACGCGGACAATATCTGAGCAAATTTTGTCCGCGGGAAAACCCCATCCGCGGGGGAGCGGGGTTTTGAAAAGCCCCGCTGAGCGTACTGTAAAGGTAAAGTCAAAAGCAGGTACATGGTAAACTCTATGTAAAGTTCAAATGTCAAGGCTCCCCTGAAAATTGCACGGGTAAAATTTCAGATTTTGCTAAAACTTAAACAAAAGGGCCCGACTTTAACAACAAAAAAAATGACACAATTTTTCCGAAAAATTTGCATTTTTGATTCAGACTTAAAAGTTAAATTTTTTTGTTTTTTTTTAACGACATGCAGCAGCCAAAACCAAAATCCACTATTTGAACGCCCCTTTTGGGAAAAGACAGATGTAAACCCCCTCTTTTCGATCCCAGGCCCAATTAATCTCGGGCATTAATCTTTTCGGGCATTTGTCTGTCACCGAATCAGAACATTGTAGAGAAATTGGTTATTACTTGTTTGGCTAGTTATCCATGAAAGCCAGATAGTTTAACCAACCTCCAAGCTATCACCAACAAAGTGTTGAATAATCCAAACAAACACATCAAGTAAACATAATTTTACAAAGGTTTGTAGTGATCTACTATAAAAAGAAACACACAAAATATTAAGCTCCGTACGTTGCAGTTTTTATAAAGCGAGGAAGCTTTTAAGTTTTTTCCTATACGAGTCTGTGTAAAATAAATGACCCCAGGGACGGGCCCAATCATGAAGAAACATGGTAAAAGTCTACTAGGAAAATTTTACAATTTTACGTGGGGGTTTCAAGGGAAATTATTATATCAAACGGGGATGATTTAAACAACCTATAGTTGTGTACTGTATAAAGAAAAATTGACATTCGGGGTTT